>NW_026068191.1:1208077-1261705 GCF_014885135.2 Alexandromys fortis
GTGTGTGTGTGTGTGTGTGTGTGTGTGTGTTAGTGGTAGGAGGTTGGCTCTCTCTTCTGCTGATCTCCTCTGTTGTGGTGTGTGTGTGTGTGTGTGTGTGTGTGTTAGCGGTGGGAGGTTGGCTCTCTCTTCTGCTGACCTCCTCTTTCCTCAGCAGAGCCTGGCAGGAGGGGATGAGAAGCTGGTGCCCCTACCTGCCTGTCTCCGTGCTGCCATGACCGACAAATTTGCCCAGTTTGATGAGTACCAGCTAGCGAAGTACAATCCACGGAAACACCGATCCAAGAAACGTTCCCGCCAGCCACCCCGTCCCCAAGTCAGTATTTGCCTCAGCCCTGGGCAGTCACAGCCCCTTTTCTCTGGGAAGGGAAGGATAAAAGAACATGGTGGGCTTGGGGGCACCCACACGGAAGTATCTGACATGTTCACACATCAGAAAGCAAAGGAGCCAGGGAGGCCCAGATGACCTCTGTGGGGCTCAGGACAAGAAAGAACAGGGTCACCTCTGTGAAATCACTTCCTGTTTAGTAGAGACTCTTTCAGGACTGCTGGAATGGGAATCTGCAGGGGCAACTTCTGTTTCCCTGTTTGAAACTGTTTCTCCTGTCCCCACAGAAAACAGAACGACCGCTTTCAGAGCAAGGGAAATGTTTTCCAAAGAGCCTTTGGCCCCTTAGAGATGAACAGATCGCGGTGAGTCACTTGGGAGTTGTTTGTACGTATGTACAATTGCCTCTGAAACTGCATTTAGAAATAGAATCCCATTAATTTAGAAATCCCCATAAATAGGACACTTACTTATCCCTACCCGGGGAGGCTCAGTTGTGCTAATGAGGTTTGGTTCAGAGGATAAAGGGAAGGGATTTTTTTTTTTTGCATCTTTGTCATTGTTGTTATACTTTATTGACAGCTGATATATTTAGTTAGACAAATGAAGGTTTTTTATTTTTATTTATTTGTTTTATGGTGCTGGTGTTTTGTCTGCATGCATGTGTGTGCCTGGTGCTCTTGGAGGCAAGAAGAGGGCCTCAGACCCCCTGGGATTAGAGTTATAAACATTGTGAGTCACTCTGTGGGTGCTGGGAACTGAACCAGGTCCTCTGGAAGAGCAATCAGTGTTCTAGCCCCTCACAGAAAGTTTTCAAAACAAACAGATGCTACCACTCTTATAGGCTTATGATATAGATAAGAGATGCCTTCTTATTCCTTCTCTGAGAGAACAAGGATGTTCTCTGTTCTCATTCCCTGCCTTGCTTGTTTTATAAACCATCGCCCCCTAGTAACCCTGATAGTTCAATCTTAAGTGAATAAAACACAGGGACCCCCAGAAATCCGTTGTCTGTTTTTCCCCTTTCTTATCTTTTGGAACCCAAAGAACTACTAACGTTTATTTCTTTTTCTGTTTGAGATCACCTACTGTGTTGCCACGCTGTTTTGCATGCTCGGGATCTGCTGTACAGTTTTTTGCCGTGGCCTCCCACGTGGCTGAGGCTGTAGGAGCTGCTCCTGCTGCAGTGTTTGGTTGCAGCTCTGCCCTTGGGAGCTCCTTCCTCCCCGCAGGGCTTTCCTTGCTGCTTTTGATCTTTGTCAAATCAGTTTTGGAGAATGAAATCACCTCAGAATATAATCATTTTATGCTTTACTTCCTGATATGGTATGGCTTTTATTTCTGATCCCCATAATCGTGGATGAAGCTAACACCATGGTGCTTGGGCTGTGTCCACAGTTTGAAGCAGCTTACAGTGCAGTGCCAGAGGGGAAAAGTCTGCCAAGGTTCACCCTGAAGAAGTTGGTAGAGAGGCTGCATATCCATGAGCCCGCACAGCATGTCCAGGCCCTGCTGGGCTACAGGTGAGACCCCGTGTTTCAGACACAGGCATGGACGTGATCATCCCTGTCTTTCATGTCCCTGATTGTGGCAGTCCCAGCAGTATGGGTTTAGGCAGACAGTCCTGTGAGCCAAACTTTGGCTCGTTTGAAACCATGGAACCGTCTTTCTTCTCCCAGGTACCCGTCCACCCTAGAGCTCTTTTCTCGGAGTCACCTCCCCGGGCCGTGGGATTCTAGCAGAGCCGGGCAGCGGATGAAGGTCCGAAGGCCAGAGACCTGGGAGAGGGAGCTGAGCTTGCGGGGGAACAAAGCTGGTGTCTGGGAGGAGCTCATAGGTAGGCGGCCTTGGCCACTGTCTTCCTTTCCGCTCTTCCCCATTCGTGCTTCTGGTATCGTGGATCCTGTGTCGAAAAGTTCCACAAAAAATGGTGCATCTAACTTGCATAACCAAAAATGATTGGAATTTTGAGCTTTGCTATTTACTATACTGCTGCTTAACAATTAAGAGCACTGCTTGTTCTTCCAAAGGTCCTGAGTTCAATTCCCAGCAACCACAGGGTGGCTCACAGCCATCTGCAATGGAGTATGCTTCCACACAGACACACACATGTACACGAATCAAAATAATTTTAAAAAGAAAAAAGCCAGGTGGTGGTGGCACACCTTTAATCCCAGAACTCAGGAGGCAAGGGCAAGTGGATCTCTGAGTTTGAGGCCAGTCTGGTCCACAGAGCGAGTTCCAGGACAGTCAGGGCTACACAGAGGGGCTGTGTGGAAGGTCAAAGCACAACTTGCAGTAGTCAGCTGTCACCTTCCGTCAGGTGGGTGAAGAAAACGGGGGTGCACTTTACTAGCTGGGCCACAGCTGGGGCCGATGGGTAGCGACCCACGTTGTTCCTGAAACAGCTACGCCGTAAGCAGAGTTCCTTAAATTTTACCGTCCGCTTCAGGCTGCTCAGTGTGTTGAGCAGAACATAATGCACTCTCCAGTTTGAGCTTCTGTGGCTCTGTGTTTCCACTGTGGTTGCAAGTTTGTGTCCTGTCCCCCATGTCCGAAGACAACGGGAAACTCCCCTTCATGGCCATGCTCCGGAACCTGTGTAACCTGCTGCGCACCGGGATCAGTGCCCGCCACCATGAGCTCGTTCTGCAGAGACTCCAACATGAGGTGAGTGTGGGCAGGGGCTGCTGCGTCTCAGCATGGCTGAGAGCGGTCATGGCTGCTGGCTGCTTTCTGTGTGGGGTGTAATCGGTACGGAAGCACGGATATGCTAGGGAGGACAGGGCCAGGAGTTTACAATGGAGAGTAATAACTGTTGTGATTACCCTGTAAACTCAAAACCATGCAGAAAGGTTCCCACCTATGAATTAGCTCACTTCGGGGGCAGCTCTGGGGCTGGAACGATGGCTTGAAGAGGTAAGAACACTGCTGCTCTTCCAGAGGACCTGGATTGGAGTCCCTGCACCAACACGGCTGCTCACAGGCATCTGTGACTCCATTTCAAGGGGATCTGGTGCCCTCTTCTGGCCTCTCTAGGTACTGCACACATGTGCTATGCATATATACCATACACATAAAATATTTTTTAATTAAAAAAATAAAAAGAAGCCAGGCAGTGGTGGTGCATGTCTTTAATCCCAGCATTCCAGATGCAGAGACAAATGGATCTCTGTGAGTTCAAGGCCAGCCTGGTCTACAGAGTGAGTTCCAGGACAATACACAGAGAAACCCTATCTTGAGAAACCAAAATACATAAATAAATGATAAAAAAATAAAAGGAAAGAAGTGGGGCTCCTGTTACATCCTCTTTTTAACCTCTTTTCATACATTTCTTTTCTTTTCTTTTCCCTGTTCCTTCTTGAGATCTATTTTTCTCTTTTTACCTTTCTACAAGCCTAGTAGAGTTACTGCTTCATAGTCCTGGCCCTGCAGGCCCCAGGGCCCTCATCTTCCCGAGTCTTCCAGGCCCCACAGCCCTCGTCTTCCCTGGTCCTCTGTTCACGGTTCTTCTTTTTCAGAAATCTGTGGTCCACAGTCGGCAGTTTCCATTCAGATTCCTTAATGCTCATGATTCTATCGATAAACTTGAGGCCCAACTCAGAAATAAAGGTATTCTTTCTCTCCCGACTGCCGTTTCCCTCTCCAGCCCTAAGGACAGGGGTTAGAATACTGAGCTAACAGAAGTTGCTTGATGTGGGTGTTTTCCTGTCACACACAGCATTGCCCTTCCCTTCCAATACAACGCTGATGAGGCGAGTGATCAGAAACCCAAAAACTATCAGGAGGCGCGCTGTTCAGAGTTACCTATGCGCCCTGACGCGTCGGCAGCTTCGGG
Source organism: Alexandromys fortis (assembly GCF_014885135.2). Classification (NCBI taxonomy): domain Eukaryota; kingdom Metazoa; phylum Chordata; class Mammalia; order Rodentia; family Cricetidae; genus Alexandromys; species Alexandromys fortis. The sequence continues at coordinate 1,212,244 of NW_026068191.1, forward strand.
CGGCCATGACCATACCTGTGATGTACGAGCAACTCAAGCGGGAGAAGCTGAGGCTGCACAAGGCCAGGTCTGTGCTTGCCAGCTGGGAACTCGGGGACAGGCTGCGGAGCCCACTGGGTTCCTGTCACTTTTACACTACAACCCAGTCGCTAGAACTTACATTGAACTTCATTCTATGAGAATTACGAAACCCAAACTTTTCCAGCTTCCTCTTTGTTGCTTGGGACGATCTCATTGGCTCAGATGGAATCTGACTGTGTATCATCTCTTGCTGCATGCTGAGTTAGAAGTGGGTGAGAACCACCTGATGCGGGTTGTGGGGAGTCGGGGGCTTGACCTTGGGTCTTTAGCAAGAGCAGTACACACTCTTAGTCACTGAGCCATCTCTCTAGCCTGAGACAGAGTCTCTTGATGTGGACTAGGCTGGCCTTGACCTTGTGTCAACTGGTCTCAGGTGTGCAGCCTCCTGCCTCAGACTCAGTACTGAGGTCACAGTTGTGTGCCAGCAGATTCAGCCAAACTCCTTGGTGTAGTTGATGGCTTTTTCATTGACGATTTTTGCCTTAGCCAGACCGTGCTATTGGCAGTTGGAGAATGAGTTTTCTGTCATTCTGTTGTATTTATTACCTGGAAATCTAAAAAGTGATTCCCTCATCTGCACTGGGAGGTGGAGGCCCGAGGATCAGCAATATGAGGGCCATCTGGTCTAGATGAGAGCTTATCTAGAAAATAAAACCCCCATGACTAGAGCGACGGATGGCTCAGTGGGTAGGAACACACCCCACAGAGCAGGGAACCCCACAGGAAAGGAAGCAGAAAGAGTGTAAGTGTCAGAGAGCATGGAGCACACCAAGAAAACAAGGCCTTCTGAATCAACGTGAGCAAAGCTCATCTGAACTCCCAGAGACCGAGGCAGCCTGCACAGAACCTGCACGGGTCTGCACAGGTCCTCTGCGCTTACATTATGGTTCTAGCTTAGTGTTTTTGTGGGATTCCTGAGTGTGTGAACAGGTGGGTCTCTGGTTCTTGCACCTTTTCTTAGGCTGTTTTCCTTCTGTCTGTCTTGTGCAACTTTGGTGAGTTAGTTCTTGTTTCATCTTATATTTTATTTTCTTCTTATCTCTTAGAAGCCTGTTCTTTAATAGACAGAAAGGGAATGGATCTGGAGGGAAGGGAGGTGGAGAGGACCTGGAAAGAGTGGAGGCAGGGGAAACCATAGTTATATTATGTGAAGAAAAAAATCCATTTTTAATAAAAGGAAACAACAAAACAACAGCGAAATCAAACTACAAATTAAAATTTTAAAGAAAAGAACAGTGGATGCTTTTCAGAAAATCTGGGTTTGAAGTTGGGTGGTGGTGGTGCACGCCTTTAATCCCAGCACTCAGGAGGCAGAGGCAGGTGGATCTCTGTGAGTTCGAGGCCAGCCTGGACTACAGAGTGAGTTCTAGGACAACATAGGAAAGAAAAGAAAGGAAAGGAAAGAAAGAAGAAAAAAGAAAAAGAAAATCTGGGTTTGAACCTCACCCACCACGTGGTAGCTCACAGCTGTCTTTAGCTCCATCCTCAGGGGATCTGGTACCATTTCCAGGCCTCTGCAGACTTTGCACATAGATAGTGCACAGACAACATGTATGCAAAGCACTCATACACACAAAATAGTAAAATGATTTTGAAAAATTAATGCCCCCTAATAAAGTTGTAGCAGTTAAGCCGTGTCTCTTGAAGCAAGTACAGCTGAGCATGACAGGTGATTTCAGCAATGGCTCCCATTCCTGGGGAGAAGAGGAACTTCTGTGGCAGCCGTGGAGGTGGGCGAGGAAGGACAGGCAGTGCTGGGGGAGGGAGAGAGCGCAGCAAATTGTCGTCTTTCAGAGCCCCAGGCAGACTGATGAGCTGCTGAGACCCGTGTCTGTGTCTTTTCTTGCTGTAGGCGGTGGAATTGTGATGTTCAGTTGCTGGAGCGGTATCGCCAGGCCCTGGAAACGGCTGTCAACCTTTCTGTGAAGCACAACCTAGCCCCACTACCAGGCCGGACCCTCTTGGTCTATCTCACAGATGCAAACGCTAATAGGCTCTGTCCCAAGAGTCACTCACAAGGGGTAAATAAAAAAACAACCAAACAACCAACCAAACAAACAAACAACATCTTCCATGGGGCTGGCAGGACACAGGGACTTGAGAGGATCTGGCTTCCCCCTGGTTCTCCGAGAGCCACACGGGCTGAAAGAAGTGGCGAGGATTTGCTTCCGAGTGCCAGTTATTGGTTCCCTGGGACAGTTTTAGTCAGTCTTGCTTAGGCCTCATAATGCTAGCATTCAAGTTCAGCTGGCTAAGAACGGTCTCTAAATTCTGTCACAAGTGTATCCAATTCACTTTGCTGTTTCCCCGTATTGACTTGGGCAAGGATTCTGACGGCCTCCTGCTCCCCCCAAGTCAGTTCTCCCAGAGGGCTATTGAAGCTGGCGTCTCCTGAGAGACCCACACTCCTTTCCCCATTTCTCCAAACCAGGAGTTTGGCTTCAAAAGCTGGCTATGCAAGCGTGGGTTCTAAAGTTTGGTTTCATGATGATGCTTTGCCCCGCCAGCCTCCCCTGAACTACGTGCTGCTGTTGATTGGGATGATGGTGGCTCGGGCAGAGCAGGCGACTGTCTTGTTGTGTGGAAGAGGAGCAATGAAGATACCAGTCCTTGAGACAGATGAAGGTATCCTGAAAACCGCCATCAAACTCCAGGCTCAAGTCCAGGTCAGAAAAGCACCCCTGCTACCCAGAAACGAGCCAATGACCCAAGCCCGAGAGCGTTTCAGATAGTCAGGGAGCCGGGTGCCAGAGTGAGTGCCTTCGACCAGCGCTCAGAGAGCAGGAGCAGGGCAGGATAACCGCAAGCGTGAGGCCAGCCTGGGATGCGAAGCTGTTTCTGGGCATATATGCTGGGCATGGCGGCACACGCCTTTAACCCAGCACTTGAGAAGCAGAGGCAGGCTGATCTCTGTGAGTTCAGTGCCAGCCTGACCTATATAGCGAGTTCCAGACTAGTTAGGACTTCATAGAGAGACCCTGTCTCGGGAAAGAAAAAGTAAAAAGAATCACAGCTATACATAACTTTGAAGATTTCTCAAGCAAATCGACACTACTTTTTTTTTTTTTTAAAAAAAACTAATTATATTAGTCTGTCATTGCCATAATGAAATGCTGGAGGCAAGCTCACTTTATAGAGGGAAGATGTTTATCTTCTCCCGCTCTCAGGCCCGAGGCTGGCACTGGCATTGGCTGACTCTGGAGAGGATCTCATGGCACGCGGGGTGTGGAAAATACATGTGGAAGGAAAGGGCTGCATCCTGAAACACACTAGAGAGGAAGCTATGGTTCAGGTTCAGGTTTTCACAACCATCTTTGCAGAGATACCTCAGATACCAAGAGGGCTTCCCTGACAGACGAGGCCATCTCTCTGGGCCTCACCTGCCAATAATACCATGGCCTAGATCCCAATTCCATGGGATCAGATTCCAGCAGCTGAGCACTGACACCTTGGGTACGACCTTCTAACCCAGGTTTCTTTCCATCAGGAGTTGGAGGAAAACCATGATTGGTCCGTGTACACTTTTGAGAAGTACTTGCTGTCTCTGGCTGTCCAGAGAACCCCCGTGAGTCCTGCTCAGTTCCCGTGAAACTCTCCGTTTTAGCAGTTCTTCCACAACCTGTTCTTCACGTATGTGTCTTCCGCACCTCATCCTCCTGCCTCCACCTCCCCAGTTACAGATAGCTGTCTGGTTGCTTCTCAGTTCTTGACCCTTCAACACGACATTTCATGCTCTGAAGTGTCCTCATCAGCTCACTGCTCAGTGTAGTCCCTCAGACAAGGTTGTGCTGATGAAGCTTTAATGATAGAGGGTTGTTTAACAATGGTTCCCGTAGTTCAGCGGCCCTGCACTGTGTAGTTACATACAGAGCTGCGCAGAAATGCTCAGCTGGTTGTCGTTGCAGTGAATCCACAGAACCGAGATAATAGCGAAATGTAGTGAGGTGATTAGGCGATGCATTTTGAGAATGTAAATAATAGACATACTGTAGTGCTGAGGACCAGAGTCTGGGCAAGTGCTTAACCTTGAACTGTACTCACAGCCCTTTATTTATCAAACTGAATGCTTAAAACGGCCATGTTGACTGGACATGTAGAGGACATACTTAGCTTAGTATGCTCAGGGCCCACACCAATAAATATAAAATAGCCAAGCTTAAGAACAGACTCTCAGAGTGTATGATGGCATACACCTTTAATCCCAGCAGAGGCAGGAGGATCTCCGTGAGTTCAAGGCTGCTGTACACAGTGAACTCCAAGACAGCCAAGGCTACATAGAAAGACCCTGTCTCAGAAAAACAAAACAAAAACCCCAAACCAAGCAGACAAAACTGGCTCACAAAATGAGTAGTCGTCTCTCCTGAGCTGGAATGAGCTACAGAACGCTGCCCACCCCCTCTTTATTTTCTTACCATCCCTGTGTCCTTACTCTGTCGCTACCTTAAGCTGCGGTGCAGCGGTGTCCTTCCTAAGCAGTTTCCTTTCCCCTTCGCTCTTTAGACATCTTGCTGCTCTGAGCTCACGCAGGCCTCTTCTAGCTTCGTTCTCGGGTTTCAGCCTCCTCCTTTCATCTTACAGGTTGACAGGGTCATCCTGTTTGGTGGAACGATGGATACCGATGTGCTGAATGTAGCCAAAGAGATGATCTGGCAGCATGTGAATCCCAAGTGCCTCTTCGTTGGTGTCCTCCTACAGAAGACACAGTACATGTAAGGATGCCGCTCGTTCTTGTCCAGTGTCTGCAGGCAGTGATCTGTAGTTCCTGTAGCTCCTCCAAAGTCTCACTTACTTGATACTCCCCTTCTCTCGTCTTCTTGCTTTATTATTCTACAGAACTTGAGTTTCTAGGACTTTCTTTGAAGTCTTTTTACTCCTTAGTGCTATTGGAAGCTGGACCCAGAGCTTTGACACATAATTTTATTAGAGACCAGATTGGGTGCCCCAATGATATGGTTATAGGTCACAAATCTATTATACAGAGATGAAGTGTATATCTTAAGGTATTGGGAAATAGTTTAGGTGTGTAGCCTAGGCTGGTCTTGAGCTTGCTATCTTCCTGTCTTCGTAGGGCAGGTACTGGGATTGCAGGTGTGAGCCACCACACCTGGTTCCAGGCATCGATCTTGGTGTTTAGTGACTGTGTCTTCTTTTGCCAGCTCACCAAACTTGAATCCCAATGATGTGACCCTCTCAGGCTGCACTGATGGAATACTGAAGTGAGTACAGAATGGGCTTGGGGCAGATGCCAGGGGTCGTCAGCAACACTGTGACAGGGACGCCAGCCTTCGCTGACTTACGCCTGCGTGCCCTCACAGCCTCTGTCTCCTGGCTAGGGAGTGCTCTGTGCGACACTCAGTGAGAGGGAGGAAGAGTGGTCCTGAGGACTGGAGCTGGCTAAGAGCACTGCACTTGCAGAGGGCATAGGTTTGGTTCCCAGTCCCCATTCCAGGTGGTTCATAACATCCGAAACTCCAGCTCCAGAGGGATCCAGTCGCTGCCTGCAGCTCGAGGAGGTTTGGAGCCTCTGGTCTCTACGGACACTACATTTATGCTCACACACCCATAGACACACACACACACACACACACACACAATGTTTTTCTTAAAAAATGAGATCTTTCCAGTTTCCTATTTTATCTTATGTTTGAATTTTTGTCACTCATAGCCTTATTTATTTCCTTGTTGTTTTTAGCTTTTGAAATTAAATTATAATTGTATCACTTTCCCCTTCTCTTTTATTTCTCCAACTCCTCCCATGTCCTGTTCTTCTTGCTTCCTCTAAAATTCATAGTCTCTTTTTCTTTGTTATTCACACCCCCACACACATATATATACATACATACACATATACACACACACACATATATATACATACACACATACACATATACACACACGCACACACACATACACATATACACATTCACATACATGCACACGCACACATGCGCGCACACACACATACACACACGCATAAATATATGAATACAGTTTGCTCAGTTTGTTTGGTGTTATTTGTGTGTATTGTTGCATGCAGGTCTGACCATTGTCCCCGGGGAAGACTCTCTCCTACTCTCAGTTCCTTTTTGTTTAGGATGGGCCAGTGAGACAACCCACGTTAGTGTGTCTGATGGTGTTGCACTTCCTCAGCTCTTGTTTAGGCAGCCATGTGGAGACAGATACACAAACACATAATCGAAACTTTAAAAAGTATTTTTAAAAAGCAAAGGACAGCCGAGTGTGGTGGTGCAACTTTTATCCCACCATTTGGATCTCATGAGTTTGAGGTCAGCGTGGTCTACATAGTGAGTTCTAGGACGGCCAAGGCTGCATAAGGAGACTCTGTCTCAAAAAACAAAAAACCAGGACAAACAAACAAGGGAAAAGGAAAAGAGATATAGGAAATGGCATTACTTATTTTTATTTTATGATTGAGTGTTTTGTGGCATATGTGTATATGTGCTATGTGTGTGTATATATGTACTATGTGTGTATATATATACTATGTGTGTGTATATATACTATGTGTGTATATGTATATGTGCTGTGTATATGTGCATATGTGCTTTGTGTATATGTGCATATGTGTCTATGTATGTGTGTATATATGTACTATATGTATGTGTATATATACTATGTGTGCATATGTATATGTGCTGTGTATATGTGCATATATGCTTTGTGTATATGTGCATATGTGTCTATGTATGTGTGTATATATGTACTATGTGTGTGTATGTATATACTATGTGTGTATATGTATATATGCTGTGTATATGTGCATATGTGTCTATGTACATGTGTATGTATATATGTACTATGTGTGTATATATGTGCATATGTGCTTTGTGTATATGTGTATATGTGCATATGTGTCTATGTACTATGTGTGTGTATATATGTACTATGTGTGTCTATGTGCTATGCATATATGTGCTTTGTGTATATGTGCATATGTACATAAGTGTCTATGTACTATGTGTGTGCCTGTGGCCAAGGCTAGAAGAGGATGTCAACAGATGGGCACATCCATGTGGACTTGTGGGTGGTGGAAGACCTGCAAGGAGTCTAACCTTTGTGTTTGTTCCCTGGCTTTATGCTTTCTCTGGCTGCCACCATCCCTTCAGCTCATATTGGGACGCCTCGAGCAGTGGGCAGCTTTTGTAGTCGGTACAGATCTGATCACCCAAGATGGAGAAGGTTTTACTCTGTAACTTAACCCAGCTTTCTAACAGGGACCTTAAGATCACCATGCACAGTGGGTGGGATCAGTGTTCTAACAGGGATCCTAAGGTGGCTGTGCACAGTGGGTGGGATCCAGTGTTCTAACAGGGATCCTAAGGTCGCTGTGCACAGTGGGTGGGATCCAGTGTTCTAACAGGGATCCTAAGGTCGCTGTGCACAGTGGGTGGGCTGGGCTGGGTCTCCCTTTGTCTCTCTCATTTATTTTCAAGTGTGCTTTCCCAGCTTGTGGTTATCTGTTTTGTTGGCTACTCTTTTGAGATGGGGGTCTCATTATGTGGCCCCAGGCTGACCTCAACCTGTGGTCCTCCTAGCTGAGGTTGAAAATGGTGGACATGAACTATGAGGCCTGCTTTGTGTCTGTCTTCCTAAGGGGCACCACAGAACTGGGCAGGCATGTCTTCAGTCCTGTTTCTCTTGGGACACCTTCCTGGTTCTGAACTCTAATGTTGTATTCTCATTACGCTTTTGTTAGGTTCATTGCAGAGCATGGGGCCTCTCGTCTTCTGGATCATGTGGGCCAACTAGATAAAGTATTCAAGATTCCCCCGCTCCCAGGAAAAACACAGGCCTTGTCTCTCCGGCCCCTGGAGGAGGACATCCCAGGCCCCTTGGGCCCTGTTTCCCAGCATGGGTCAGTCAAGGTTCTATGTCCACTGGGAGGGTGGCCATCAGCACCTGGAGAAATACTGTGACTGCCACTCTCTTTGCTAAGGTGGCATTTGTTGTGTTTACTAAGGAAGGTAATTGTTCTCCTCCCCATGCAAGGGCTTCCTGGAAACTGTCAGATTGGGAACTATTCCTTGCTTTACTAGAAAACAGCAATGTTTGAATGCAGGGAAGGCAGCGGACTCCAGGGCTTTAGAGCACAAGTTCGGGCTTTTCACACGGGCTTTGCCAAACGATAGCTTAGATTGGTTGTTTAATTCCTTAAAGATATAGTTAAGGATAAGGTTAAAGTTTGCCTTCAAGTATTGCACTGGTCAAGTAGTGACTGGAGTAATGGTTTTCTGAAGAGAGAGGAACGTCAGAGAAGAGGCGTGTGGGGCTCAAATCTCAGGTATCTGAGTTGATCCCACAGCGAGGTTATTCTCCGGAGCCCTGTAAGACAGGCATCCTTCTGCTGTCTGTTGTGGGGTTTGTATCAAGTGCAGAAGGGTGATTGCGCTTTTATGGCCGTGGACTTAAGGTGGGGACTGGTTCCTAGGTCGAACCCAATCCTCCCCGTTCCCCCAGGTGGCGCAACATCCGGCTTTTCATTTCATCCACTTTCCGAGACATGCATGGGGAGCGAGACCTGCTGATGAGGTCTGTGCTGCCAGCACTGCAGGCCCGAGCCTTCCCCCACCGCATCAGTCTCCATGCCATTGACCTGCGCTGGGGTGTCACTGAAGAAGAGACCAGGAGGAACAGGTACAGGGCCACAGGGAAGAGAGGCTGGGTCAGGGATGAGAGGGCCGAGCATGAACTCAAGAAATCGTGGTGGGACTGCAAGAACAAGCTTTGCCCTTTACACACCAACAAGAGTTGGTGTCCACTTTGCCCGAATGAGTCAGGGCCCTTCCTCCTCTGTATTTTTGCCTGGATTGCTTGGAACTGCAGCCAGTGACTTCTTCCTGTCCCCACAGACAACTGGAAGTGTGCCTTGGGGAGGTGGAGAACTCACAGCTGTTTGTGGGGATTCTGGGCTCCCGCTATGGCTACATCCCCCCCAGCTATGACCTACCTGACCATCCTCACTTCCACTGGGTAAGACAGGCGAGGTTGGAGTGGCTGGGGAAGAAACAGTGGGGGAAAGCCAGCTTGAGGGGACATTGGAGTGAAGCACAAGCAGAAGACGCTACAAGGCCGTAGTCTAGATAAAGCAGTTTCTTTGGGAAGGAGCTTTGGCCTGGGTTCTCAGAGGGTCTGCTTAGCTTCTGCCGTCAGACAAGTCTGGTTCTGCCTTCCCTTTGGACATTTGTAGGTTCTGTAACTTTTTAGAAACAGAGTGATCTTAATTAGTCTCAGTTTTAACACATTAAATAGAAACAATATCTACATTTCAATGTTACTATTAGAATTTTATTTAGCTGGGTGTAGTTATGTATGCCTGAGATTGGGTAGACAGGTCAGGAGTTCCAGGCCATCCTGGACAACCAGGTGTCCTTATCCCTTATCTCAGAATATAATGAAAAATGTCAGGGAAGTGGAACGTGGTGGTATGCGCCTTCAATTCCAGCACCAGGGAGTCAGAGGAAGGATTTCTGTGAGTTCAAGGCCAGCCTGGTCTGTAGAGTGAGTTTCAGGCCAGCCAGAGTAGTGAGACCCTGTCTCATACATACACACACACCATCTGGGAATATAGCTTACTTGCCTACCATATGTAAAATTCTGAATTCAGTCTCCAACAGGAAGGGGAAATGTATTTTAAAATACCCAGTACATGCCAATCACTTTGGTAACTGTTAGTTGGTAACTACATTTTACTGCCTGTGTCTGCGGGAAGGACACAAGTTTCCTGAGATAAGGGTGATCTCGGGCATTTGAAGCCTTCCAGAGATGGATTGACCATGTCTTCCTTCTTCACGTAGGCCCAGCAGTACCCCTCAGGGCGGTCAGTGACAGAGATGGAAGTGATGCAGTTCCTGAATCGTAGCCGACGCTTGCAGCCCTCAGCTCAAGCTCTTGTCTACTTCCGAGACCCTGGATTCCTCAGGTACCTTCTCTTGCTACCCAGCCAAATTTCCCTTCCCAGAGAGCCGGGCAGGCCCAGTCCTCAGCCCCCAGCACCCAGTGCTGAAGGAGGCCTCTGAGAGTCTGTCTTTGCCACTTCAAGTCAGATCTCAAACTGAGGGCAGAGTTTCGGGGAGCCAGAGCCTTATCCCATGGCTGGTTCCAGAGGCTAGGCTCTGAATCTTGCCCCACCCCTGGGTGTCTTTGGTGGTCAGCTCTGTGCCAGATGCCTGGAAACCTGACTTTATTTCTGAGTCGGAAGAGACTGCACATCGGGTCTCAGAACTGAGGAGATACCTACACGAACAGAAAGAAGTTACCTGTCGCAGGTGAGCTGAGGGGGGTGGAGGCACCTATCCAGGTGAGGTGTGATGAGGTGAGCCAGGCATCCTCTGACTGCTTATGTCTACTTTGCCTACAGGTATTCCTGTGAATGGGGAGGTGTGGCTGCTGGCCGGCCCTATACTGGGGGCCTGGAGGAGTTTGGACAGCTGGTTCTCCAGGATGTGTGGACCGTGATCCAGAAGCTTTACCTGCAGGTCAGCAGGCGTGCCCATGACGGGAGTCAGCGTGGTCGTCCTGGGTGGGAAGCAAGCGGGTGGAGGCCCTGAGCCCTGAGCAGCATGAGAACATAACTGTGACCTGTGACCCTCAGCCTGGGGCCCAGCTGGAGCAGCCGGAATCCATCTTGGATGATGACTTGATCCAAACCAGCTTTCAGCAGCTGAAGGAGCCACCCAGTCCTCTGCGGCCACGCCTTCTGCAGGGCGTGGTGCAGCAGCTGATGCTGCCCCGTGGGAGGCTGATTCTGGTGACTGGGCAGGCAGGACAGGGGAAGACTGCCTTCCTGGTAGGCATCTCAGGCAGGAGGAAGGGCTGCAGAGCTGAGGGGCAGGGCGGGAAGACTGTGTGCATCCTAAAATGTAAACGTGTTTGTCCTGCCCCATGCAGGCATCCCTGGTGTCAGCGCTACAGGCTCCCGACCAGCCCAACGTGCCCCCCGTGGTTTTCTTCCACTTTTCTGCAGCCCGCCCCGACCAGTGTCTTGCTCTCAACCTTCTCAGACGCCTCTGTACCTACCTGCATCGAAAACTGCAAGAGCCAAGTGCCCTCCCCAGTTCTTACAGGTGCGTACCCCGAGATTAGTAGGCTCTGCTGCCTTCCCTGCTTCCCCATCTCTGACCTTGACCTCCTCACCTACAGAGGCCTGGTGTGGGAACTGCAGCAAAGGCTGCTCCTCAAATCTGCTCAGTCACTGAAACCTGGTCAGACCTTGGTCCTTATTATCGATGGGGCGGATAAGTTGGTGGGTCAGAACGGACAGCTGACTTCAGATTGGGTCCCCAAGTCCCTTCCCCGGGTGAGTGTGAGGCCGGGCCGAGGAAGGAAGTTGGAGAGGAGGGTGCAGTGGAGGTGCAGGGAGAGGGACCTGGCTAATGCTGCTCCTTTCTCTCAGCGAGTGCACCTGGTGCTGAGTGTGTCTAGCGACTCGGGCCTGGGAGAGACCCTTCAGCAAAGTCAGGATGCCTCAGTGGTGGCCTTGGGGCCTTTGGTGCCATCTTCGAGGGCTCAGTTAGTGAGAGAAGAGCTGGCACTGTATGGGAAACGGCTGGAGGAGTCACCTTTTAACAACCAGGTTGGACCCAGACCGGAACGTAGAGTGAATTGGGGCACCACAAGGGTACAGCTGCTGAAGCCAGTAGCTGCCTCACTAGGGCTGCTCTGTAGATTTCTCCAGACCTCTCTGCCAGGGGAAATTGTTCATAAGATAATTCTGATTTCTCCTAAGACCACCCAGACTTTTCCATGGTGAATAGTCTCCCTGGGGAGGGTGAGTGGAATCATGGGTAAGGTGGGCGGGGCTGAGCCGTGGAGGTCTTTCTGACAGGATCTGGCTGGGAAGTTGGAGCGGGGCTGCCTTTGGTGGTGATGCTATGTGCTCATCCCTTAATTGGACTCTCAGGGGAGGCACCGCCGTAGCAGAGGCAAGCTATGGTGGACCTCCCTCGTCCCCGCGCTGAATCCTCCGGTTCTCTCCAGATGCGGCTGCTGTTGGTAAAGCGGGGGTCGGGCCTGCCACTGTACCTGCACCTCGTCACTGACCACCTGAGGCTCTTCACCCTCTACGAGCAGGTTGGTCGTTCCTGTCCACTGCCCTTAGCTTCCTCGGACTGCGTTCCCCGACACAAACCCCTTAGGAGGGAAGAGTTTATTTGGCTCACATTTCGGGTGTATAGTCCCTTGTTGCGGGGTTGCCGTAGTGGCGGGAGCTTGGGGCAGCTGGTCTCATTGCACCCGCAGTTCAGAAGCAAAGAGCTACAAATGCTTGTTCTCAACACAGTTTCGGTTTTTAATACAGTGCAGGATATCAGCCGGGGGAATGGTGCTACCCACAGTAGGTAGGTCTTCATACCTCAAGTTCTCAGGACATGATCAGAATGAAACCTAATTCTTGGCTAAAATAATCATGCAAATAGGCCTTATCCAGGCTCCTGATAAAGTCCTGTTGGCCTTTGAAACTCTGGAATCACTCTTTTTCATACTTTTGCTTCCTTTTGCTGTGAGAAAATGCTGGCAAAGGCGTTTACACCCTTAATTAAGGGTGTAAGGACTTCTGCCTCACAGTTCCCCGGTGTAGCCCACCATGGCGGGGAAGCCACGAGGAGCTGGAATCAGGAAAAGGGAGGATGAATGCATGCTGCTGCTTAGCTTCCGTACTTTTAAAAAGTGTTAGATTTATTCATTTTATTTTATGTGTGAGTGCCTGACCTGTACATGTACCGTGTGCAGGCTTGGTGCCCGCACAGGTCAGAGGAGGGCATCTGATCCTCTGCAACTGGAGTTACTGATGGCTGTGGGTCTGGGAATGAAACCCCAGGTCCTCTGCCAGAGAAACAAGTACTCTTAACTGCTGAGCCGGTCCTCTACACCCTCCCCTCAACTTCCAGGGCTTGGTGCCGCCCACAGTGAGCAGGTCTTCCCACCTCAAGGCGGTTCCCCACAAGCGTGCCCAGGTCCATCTCACCTCGAGGCCTCACCTGGCATCCTTTGCTGTCCCCACCCCCAGGTGTCTGACAGGCTACGAACGCTGCCTGCCACTCTGCCACTGCTGCTGCAGCACATACTGAGTACCTTGGAGCAAGAGCATGGCCCGGATGTCCTTCCTCGAGCTCTGGCTGCCCTTGACGCCACGCGGAGTGGTCAGTGGTGTGGGGGTGGGGGATGAGATCTTAGCCAGAGGTATCGCCGGGTGTGTGTGAGGGGGGGTCGTGCATGATGCAGGTGGATTCCCTGTGTGGTTCCAGGTCTGACTGTGGACCAGCTGCATGCAGTGCTGAGCACGTGGCTGGTTTTGCCCAAAGAGATGAAGAGCTGGGAAGAAGCAGTGGCTGCTGGTCAGAATGGAAGCCCTTACCCTTTGGGTCCGTTTGCCTACCTTGTCCAGAGCCTACGAAGGTAATGCTGCCCCAGCTGAGCTCCCACCAGCCTCATCGCCTCTCCGGTTAGGACATCCTGTGATTCTTTAGTATCGCCCCAGCACTTGCCTCCCAGATTCCTGAATGCCGCCCATGCAGTTCCCACTGTGCCGTGGGAATGCCAGTGAGCTCACTGAGTGACTGTTTCTCCTCCCTTTTCTCTCCCCTTTTCTCTCGAGGACAGTTTACTAGGGGAGGGCCCTGTGGAGCGCCCTGGTGCCCGGCTCTGCCTCTCTGATGGGCCTCTGAGGACAGCAGTTAAACGTCGCTATGGGAAAAGACTGGCGCTAGAGAAGACTGCGCATGTCCTCATTGCAGGTGATTGCAGCCCACATCAGCATGGGCAGGACCCCCTGTGCCGTAGCCCAAGACCTAGGAGATGCCAGGGATAAGCCTTTCTCAACATCTGTTCTTGCAGCTCACCTCTGGAAGATGTGTGATCCTGATGCCTCCAGCACCTTCCGAAATTGTCCTCCTGAGGCTCTGAAAGATTTACCTTACCATCTGGTTAGTCCCCACACCTCATAGAGTCCTTAGTCCACACATCTTCTTGGGCCGTCCTTCATTCCTCTTCCCCGCTCTGACCAGTCCCGCCAGTGTCCCTAGTCTCCTTACAGACTCCTCTGCCTTCTTCGAGTCCTCCCCCCCCCCATCTCTCTCTGTCCTGCTTGCATAGGCACGCTCGAAGACTGGCCTAGTCCTCCTTGCCAGCTCTTTCATCTCATGGGCCCAATATGTTCTCCCCAGCTCCAGAGCAGGAACCACGCTGTCCTTGCAAAGTTTCTCAGCAATCTCCACGTGGTAGCTGCGTATCTGGAAACGGGTCTGATCTCTGACCTCTTGGAGGCGCATGTGCTCTATGGTGAGATAAGCCTGCTCAAGGGTAGGCGGAACAAGCTCTGAAAATGCCACAGGTGTAAGCACAGACTCTTAGTGGACCCTTTTGCTTTGACCTCTCAGGTAGACTGAACAGTGAATTATCTAGGAAGTTGGTTAAAATTGCAGATTCTGAGGTCACAAGATTCCACCTCTCTAGTTCTGCAGTGAGGGCCAAAGCTTTATGCTTCGAATAGGTGTTTCTGATGTGATGTACAGAGGTCACACTTTGAGACTTTTAAATTGTGAATTTTAAATACACAATATAATTTTACTTGGTGCTGAGGTTAATGGAGTCTAGGCTGGTTTCCAAATAATACTGTGCTTCTTTCTGACCTCCACTCCCTCAGTGTGTGTGTGTGTGTGTGTGTGTTTGTGTGTGTATGTGAGTGAGCATGTGTGTGTGTACATGTGTTTGTGTTTGTATGTTTGTGTATGTATGTGTATGTTTGTATGTGAGTATGTGTATGATTGTGTGTTTGTGTGTAGTGAGTGTGTGCATGAATGTGTGAATACAGCACACAATCTCATCTAGAGGCTAGAGTTGTAGTCTGTTGCTTCCACCTTGCTCCTTTAAGGTGGGCTCTCACTGAATCTGGAACTCACTTTTTTTGGTAGACTGATGGCCAACGAGATCCAGGGGTTCTTCTGTTTTTTACCCCGACCCCAACACTGGCAGTAGGGCTGGCTACAAGAGCATGTGGCATTCCTGACTTTTTATCTAGGTGCTGGGATCTGAACTCAGGTCCGCCTGATTGCACAGCAAGCTCTCCAACCCTCTGAGTCATCTCCTCAGCTACTCTCTGTCTCTCCTCTTTTCAAACAGCTTCTTCAACGTCTGAAGTGAACCCAAAGCCCCTGGAGGCAGATGTCGCTGTGTTCCATACCTTCCTGAGACAGCAGGCCGCGCTGCTTGCCCAGTATCCTCTGCTCCTGCATCAGCAGGCAGCCAGCCAGCCTGTAGAGTCACCTGTTTGCCGCCAGGCCCCCCTGCTCACCCAGCGATGGCATCTCCAGTGCACACTACAATGGGTTAATAAACCCCAGACCTCGGACAGCCAGCAAAGGTAAGGCCCTCCTTCCCGGGAAAGAGGACAGAGTAGAGCTGCCACGGAGCGGGCTCAGGCATAGAACTGCAGACCTTGATTCCCACCGACTTCCCCTAGTTCCTCTTCCCACTGACTTCCTCCACTTCCTCCTCCCACTGACTTCCCCCACTTCCTCTTCCCACTGACTTCCCCCACTTACTCTTCTTGTTTTTTTTTCCCTCCCTCTCTAGCTTGTCTCTGGCAATTTCCTCCCCCACCGCGGTGGCCTTATCCCCCAATGGGCAAAGAGCAGCCGTGGGCACTGCCAGTGGGACAATTTATCTGCTGGACCTGAGAACCTGGCAGGTATGATGCAGAAAACCCTCACAGACTGCCCTGAAGGTCTAGGCAAGCCAAGCCTATGCTTAAAACCCTGCTTCATTCAGCAGCACCATTCACCTCCTGTCAAATTAGACATCCTGGTCAAAGGGTGTGGTGGCTTGCATCTGTAACCCCAGCATCAGGGAGACTGAGCCAGGAGGACTGCAAGCTCAGTGCCAACCTGGGCTGTCCATTAAGTTCAAGGCCAACCTGGGCTGTCCGTTAAGTTCAAGGCATAGAACAAAATGAAGCTCAGACAGTAGACATGACTATGGGCCACCACTGTCCAGTGTCCACTCGGGCACACTGTTTAGCATTTTGAGGAACACAGGGCTCATGATAAGATCCGTGTGAGTTGTGTAGATAGAGGAGGGCCTTGGATGGAAAAGGACAGTCCTTATGACTTGCACATGAGCCTCGCAAAGACACAGGAGAGAATGTTTCTATAAACCGCTGTGAATGACTGCAGCAGCTGGCAATACCAGGATAGGGAGTCGAGATGCAGCCACGTCACCCTCACCTTTGCGCATGTATGTATGTCTCACATACACACACACACACACACACACACACACACACACACACACACACACATACACACACACGGAGTGAGGAATGGTGACCCGGCTTTGATTATGAAGTGCCTTGTACCTGTGATTGGGCTGGGAGTGGAGACAGCCATGCCCTTTTGCACACCTTTAATCCCAGCACTTGGGTTGGAATGGGTTGGTCCTGGAGGACTGAAGGGATCACCTGAGCCACACTTCCCAACTGGCCGTTGCAGGAGGAGAAGGCGCTGGTGAGCGGCTGTGACGGGATCTCCTCTTTTGCATTCCTCTCGGACAGCGCCCTTTTCCTTACTACCTTTGATGGGCTCCTGGAGCTTTGGGACCTGCAGCATGGTTGCTGGTAAGCGCTCCCCTCATGTTAGATAGCAGTGAGGAAGGAGCCTAATTTCCAGATGACGCCAGGACCCTGGCTTTGTCTTCCTGGGACAGGGTGTTCCAGTCCAAGGCCCACCAGCACCAAATCACTGGCTGCTGCCTAAGCCCAGACCGACGCCTGCTGGCCACCGTGTGTTTGGGAGGATACCTAAAGGTAACAAAAAGTGACTCTAAACCATGAGTCAAACCTGATTCGTTGCTCAGCATGGCAGAACTGCTGACTGCCTGTCCTGGGGAAGCTCTGCTGAGGCAGAGGACTGGATAAGGTAACGCTCAGGGGCTCTGGGCCTGAGAAACTCTGCCATTGGTGCCCAACGTCCCGATTCCTCTTCTCTCCTCCAGCTGTGGGACACAGTCAGTGGACAGCTGGCTTTCCAGCACACCGGTCCCAAGTCCCTGAACTGCATTGCCTTCCACCCAGAGGGGCATATGGTAGCCACGGGCAACTGGGCTGGCAGAATTATCTTCTTCCAGGCAGATGGACTCAAAGTCATCCAGGTAAGAAGGTCCTGTGTAGCTCCTGGGGAGACCGTGCAGGGCAGGAGCTTTCCGTGTCGTGTTGAGCCCGGGCTGAGCACAGACCCTGTTGTTTCTGTTTCTGCATCCACGCCTAGGAGCTAGGAGCCCCAGGAGCCTCTGTCCGCACTCTGGCATTCAATGCTCCCGGGAAGTCTGTGGCTGTAGGCCGGATAGATGGGGCAGTGGAACTGTGGGCCTGGCAAGAGGGGACACGGCTGGCGGCCTTCGCTGCTCACGGTGGCTGTGTTGCTGCTGTTCTTTTCCTGCATGCTGGAGGCCGGTTCCTGACGGCTGGAGAAGATGGCAAGGTGAGCTTACAGAGGGCCTGTGGTAGGTTCAGGGGAGCAGCAAAAGTAGGGGTGTATTCAGGTGATGCTGGCTGCCTCTGCTGAGGATCCTGGGGGAGTCTGGGTGGTGACAGAGACTTTGAAGGAAGGTGACATAAGGACGAGGACCAGGCCGCAGAGGGGAGCATCTTTAAACTCTTTTCTGGCATCCTAGGCTCAGTTATGGTCAGGATTTCTTGGCCGCCCCAGGGGTTGCCTGGGCTCTCTTCCTTTGTCTGCTGCACTCTCCGTGGCTCTCAACCCAGACGATGACCGGGTGGCTGTTGGGTACCGAGAAGACGGTATTAAAATCTACAACATTTCTTCAGGTATCAGAGGGGCTGGGGGTGTGGATGGGTTTGCACCCTTGAAGAGAAGGTACCTGCTACCTCAATTCTTTTCTCAAATGTCTGTTTTCATGTGCTCTTCCCTTTTCTAGGTCCCCAGGGGACTCTGTGTCAAGCGCTAAATGTAGCAGTGTCGGCGCTGGTCTGGCTGAGTCCCAGCGTGTTGGTGACCGGTTCAGAAGACGGCTCCCTGTGTGGCTGGGTGGTCAAGGGATGTTCCCTTCATTCCCTGTGGCTGGCATTCCGACACCAGAAACCTGTGTGTGGACTGGCCACCTCCCAGGAACTCTTGGCTTCCGCCTCGGGTACGACTGAGCAGTGTTCCGAATCATTTCTTTGCTGGTGTCACCCTTCAGTGTGTGACACACGCTCATCAAAATCAGTGCACAGGCGGCTCTCATTCACAACTTTTACAATGCTTTTGAGTGTGTTCTTCCTACACAATTATTCTAGATGGTTTCTAGAAAGAGGAGAGGAGAGAAGAGGAAGTGCTGGATAGCCTTGGTCCTCTGGAAGTGAGAGATTTGAACCTCAGAGATGGTGAGGTGAAGGCAACATTGAGGCCTTGAGAAGCGCAGCTTCTGTAGCAGCTGCTGCAGGAAGTGTGGCGGGAAACTGATGTAAGAAGCCATACTCCTGCCGGAGTCTGCCATGCAGGAGCTGGGGAGCAGGACATGTGCACTTCCCTTTCTGTTTCCAATGCAGAGGACTTCACAGTGCGACTGTGGCCCAGGAGGCTGCTGACACGGCCACATGAGGGAGAAGACTTTCCCTGCGGTGCTGAGCTTCGGGGACATGAGGGCCCAGTGTGTTGCTGTAGCTTCAGCCCTGATGGAGGCCTTTTGGCTACTGGGGGCAGGGATCGGGTGAGCTGCGGAAGGATGGAGCCCTGGGGTTGAAACCAGATGTGGTAGCCCCGACCGTAATCTCAGTACTTAGAAGATGAAGGCAGGAGGATCAGAAACTCATTGATCACTAGCCAGGGCCCACTTAGGACAGTGAGATTTTGTCAGAAGCCAAATGACCACGGTATCTGAAGTGGCTTCAGCATTGCTGTGGTCTGGGTCCTTATCCCTGTGCTTGCCTACCCAGAATCTTCTCTGCTGGGACGTGAAGAAAGCCCAAGCCCCTCTTCTGATTCGCTCCTTCTCTTCCTGTCACCGTGACTGGATCACTGGCTGTGCGTGGACCAAAGACAAAGTGCTGGTGAGTGAGGGGAGGGGTGAGGCAGAGCCCAGCAAACAACCTGGAGGAAAGCCATCTCCGGTTCATGCTCTCAGTAGCGTCTTCTGGGCACACAGTATTTGCTGGTTTGACATGAGATCAATCTTACTGATTACCGCGATGGCTCTTCACAGTGCCCTGTAAAGTGGTCACTACTTTGTCTTCTTCGCAGATAAGAAAATAGACCCCAGAAAAGCATTTCTAAGGTCATATCAGTGATAAAGCTGAGCAAATAAGCATTCTTTTTTCTTTTAATTCTTTACACTGTTGTGTGCATGTGCGTGGGTGCATCATGGTGCCATAGGGTATACCTGGAGGTCAGTGCTCTCTTCACACATGTGTTCTAGACCTGAGCTGCGGTTTCTCAGGCTTGGTGGCAAGCACCTTTACCTGCTGAGCCGTTCCACCATCCCTGAGCCGGTAAACATCCTGATAAAACGCCCCTTTGCCTTTGGTGTTGGCCTTTTGCCCACCAGGCAGGGGCTCTACCATCTAGCCACATCCCTCTAGCCTACGCCTTTTTTATTTTAAGATTCAAATCTTTTTGTTTTTAATATGTGTGTGTGTGGGTTTGTGCATGTGAGTGCCATGCCTGTGGAGGCCAGGAGAGGACAATGGATCCCCGGAACCCAGAGTCCAGGTCATCGTGAGCTACCTGATGTGGGCGCTGAGGAACGAATTTCTGCCTTCTAGAACAGAGCAGTTTTGCAATTGGGGCCATCTTCAGCCCCAAAGCCCATGTTCCCAACAAGAACACAGTAACATCTCTCTAGCTCTGGAATGCCTAAGGGTGAAAGATTGATTTAGAGATCTCAGAGTATCTTCTTAGGGCTTGTAAAATACATTTTCCCTATGTAGAATGTTTATGTTGTTTTATTTTTTAAATATATAATTTATTTTATATTCTTTGTTGTTTTGCCTGCATGTATGACTGCATGAGGGTGTCAGAAGCCCTGGAACTGGACTTGTAGACAGGCGTGAGCTGCCATGTGGGTGCTGGGACTTGAACCGGGCTCTCTGGAAGAGCAGACCATGCTATTAACCCCTGAGCCATCTCTCTAGCCCCTCTTACGTTGTTTCTTTAAAATGAAGAGAGAGAGATAAGAAAGGACCCACGTGTGGTGCTGCACTCCTTTAATCCTGGTGTGGTGAGTTCCAGGCCAGCTGGAGCTGCCTAGTGAGGCACACAGCAGAACGCTAGGGGAAGGCTCATGATCTTGCTTCCTTCACTTTTGACTGCAGGTCTCCTGCTCTAGTGATGGCTCTGTGGGACTCTGGAATCCAGAGTCAGGACAGCAGCTTGGTCAGTTCCTGGGTCACCAGAGTGCCGTGAGCTCTGTGGTTGCTGTGGTAAGCAATGGACTTCACCAGCATGCTCTAGGAAAGGCAGGAGAGTCCGGGAGACTGGACGTGTTAGGTGTCTACTCTCAAAGGCGAATGGTAAAGCTGTGATACCTAGGACTGTGTTACAGTGCTGAGTCAGATGTGATGGGTGCCACAGAAAATTGTGAATTTCTGGCAGGACTGCGGTGTTAGGCCCCTCGGTGCCAACCGAGTCCCTGATCCTTCTATGTCTCCCAAGTCCCTGATGTTTGCCTTCCCCCCTCTGGAGGGAGGTAGCATCTTGGCCAAGTGTTTTCCAGGTTCTTGTTGTCTGAATCAGGAATTAAAATGGGCTGGAGATATGGCTCAGTAGCTAAGAGCACTTCCTAAAGACCCGAGTTCAATTCTCAACACCCATGTCAAGCAGCTCACAGCTGCTTGTATCTCCAGCTCCATGGAGATCTGAAGCGTCTACTCTCCCTGGGCACCTCTATCCTTTTGCCCATGCCTCTATTCTTTTGCACACACCTGCATGCACGTGCACACATTTATTTATTTATTTATTTATTTATTTATTTATTTATTTATTTATTTAATTTTAAAGCAACACAGATTGTGAGGGCAGAGAGGTAATGTTATTCAAATCAAAACAATAGCCCATCAACAAGGACATCAGGCCACATAAGTGAAAGAATACCCAAAGATCCGGGTTGAGGTCTGAAGGAAGGAGTTTGGTTACTAGGGGTTACTAGGGCATAGGGTATCATTTGCAGGGTTCTCTATTTCTGTTCATAGACTTGTATTAAATAAGCCTGTGCTCTCTGCATAGGTCTTCTACCACAATGCATCTACTTTTAATTATATGTATATTAAATAGGGACACAATTGGCTTTATTGCACATGTATCCAAAACCAGTCAGGCCAGATCATAGCCCCTACCCTCATACCCAGAGGGAAGAGAGGATATGATTGGATGGAAGTCTGTCTAGTTTGATGCATGTTAGGGGAAGGAGAAATTTATTCCATTGTTCAAAGTAGGGGTGTGTGCAGAGCTCTGCAGGTAGGGGACTTAGGTTGCTGGCGGGTGGTTAGGTGTGTTGTTTGTAGAGGAGGTACGCATGGCACATGCAAGCCAGGGTCCCAGGCTGCCAGATGTATTAGCATGAGACGGTGGTGTTCATACTCCAGACAAGTGCAGTCCAAGACTGCTAAAATCTTCCCTCTGCTTGCCTTCCTGTTTCCCACCTCCCGCACACTGTGACTGCCCTCCGACACTGTGATCCTGGACAGGAGGAACGCATAGTATCTGTGAGCCGGGATGGGACCTTGAAGGTGTGGGACCGGCAGGGAGTGGAGCTGACCAGCATCCCTGCTCACTCGGGACCCATCAGCCAATGTGCAGCTGCCCTGGAGCCCCGCCCAGGTATTGATCCCTCAGCCCTTCCCCTTCCCTGCTGCTACCATTTTTGTTTCGTTTCCTTTTCTTCTTTTTCAGTACTAGAGATTAAACCCATGCCTGGCGTTCGCTACCCTGGCACTCATTTCAAACCTTTACCTCTGGGCCTGGTCTTTTCCTCCTGAGTTGGTTTCTCTGTCTTTTCAGCTGGACAGCCTGGATCAGAGCTTCTGGTGGTGACGGTTGGACTGGATGGGGCCACAAAGTTATGGCATCCCCTCTTGGTGAGTTCTTTGTAAGAGCTGCGGTAGGGAAGAGATGGAGGAGGCATGCAGGGCAACCTCTGCAACCCCCTTTCTCCTAGATGTGCCAAATCTGCACCCTTCAGGGACACAGTGGTCCAGTCACGGCAGCTGCTGCTTCTGAGGCCTCGGGCCTCCTGCTGACGTCAGATAATGGCTCTGTCCAGCTCTGGCAGATTCCTGAAGAAGCAGGTAAGTGAAGGGCCAAGAAGGTAGCGTGAGAGAAGCCTGGGACAAAGATGCCAAGGGCAGCCTGATACCTCTTTATCCCTTCCAGCAGCCCAGATATTTCTTCCCTTCCTTCTGAGACCAGTTCTCACTTTGTAGTCTTGGCTAGCCTGGAACTTTAGACCAGGCTGGCCTTAGACTCTCAGAGATCTGTCTGCCTCTGTATCCTCAGTAACAGGATTAAAGGTGTGGCCATTATTCCTAGGTCAGTAGCAGAGCTCTTTTTTATTATTTTTTTTTGTAAAAAACAAAACAAAACAATATTTTTTCATTTTTACATACCGATCCCAGTTCCCACTCCCCCCCCCCCAGCTACTCCTCAGAGAGGGTAAGGCACACTGCTTTGGGGAAGGTCCAAGGCCCTCCCTCCTATATCTAGGCTGAGCAAGGTATCCATTCAAAGAGAATGGGTTCCCAAAAAGCCAGTACAAGAGTAGTGCTAAATCCTGGTGCCACTGCCAGTGGCCCCACAGTCTGTCCCAGCCATACAACTGTCACTTACATTCAGAAGGACTAGTTTGGTCCTGTGATGTTTCCTTCCCTGTCCAGCTGTAGTTGGTGAGCTCCCAGTAGCTCAGGTAGACTGTTTCAGTGGGTGTCCCCATCATGGTCTTGACCCCCTTGCTCATATTCTCACTCCTTTCACTCTTCAACTGAACTTTGGGAGCTCAATCCTGTGCTCTGCCTCTGTTTCCATCAGTTGCTGAATGAAGGTTCTATGGTGATTTTTAAGATATTCATCATTCTGACTACAAGGCAAGACCAGATCAGGTACCCCTTCCTCTGTTGCTTAAGGTCTTAGCTGGAGTATCCCTTTCTTTCTTCACCAGATGATACGTACAAACCTAGGAGTTCTGTGGCCATCGCGGCTGTGGCGTGGGCACCAGACGGTTCTCTGGCAGTGTCTGGAGATGAAGCAGGGGAGCTGACACTTTGGCAGGAAGGCAAAGCTGTGGCTACCGCACAGGTGCCTGAGTCTGGGTGGATTCTGTACATTTTAAATTGTGTGCTTAATGGAACTTCTGTGGCTTAGAAATTTGCTTGCACACCTTGGAGGGGAAAGGTTTATGTTTGTTCCTCAAAGGTACTGAACTGAACTTGCTTCCTACACAGGCTCCAGGCCGTATCAGTCATGTGATCTGGTACTCGGCACATTCGTTCTTTGTTCTCAGTGCTAATGAAAAAGTCAGCGAGTGGCAGGTGGACCCGAAGGGAGGCTCAGCACTGAGGAATCGCAGGTGAAACAAGCAGCCGCTGCTGGGAAAGCTGCTCTCCGTGTGCCGCGGGTTTTGTTATGATCTGTCCGTGCGTTCGGGGAGACTGCTAGGATGTCAGCTACCCCTGGCTTTATCAGTCATTTTCAGATTACATTTACTGGTCTGGGTGTGTCTGTGGACTAGGAATTGGGTGTGTGGGGCAGCCAAGTCATTTTGCTTCCTGCTACTTTGTGAGTAATACCCTGTGAAATGGAGGAGTCTGAGGTAGGCTAGCTAAAGTCATGCTCCCTCTGTGTGTTTATGTCTTTGTAGTCTTCCCCTGAGGGGGTTGGCTCTCCCTCCAGCCACATGTGGGTTCTGGGAATCAAGCTGAGGTCCTCAGGCTTGTTGGCAAGTGTCTTCACCACTGACAGGGATTCTCTATGTAATAACCCTGGAGGTCCTGAATTCACTCTGTAAGCCATGCTGGCCTCAGACTCACAAAGATCCACCTGCCTCTTCCTCTCAAGTGCTGGGATTAAATAAGGTGTGTGCCACCACCGCCCAGCTAAATGAGTAATTCCTAAATGCCTACCTGATGTCAAGTTCTGAACCAGAGAGTGTGGTACACATGAGTTGTTTTTATTTATTATTTTGTTTTTGTTTTTTGAGACAGGGTTTCTCTGTGTTGTTTTGGAGCCCGTCCTGGCTCTGTAAACCAGGCTGGCCTTGAATTCACAGAGATCCCCGTCCCTCTGCCTCCTGAGTGCTGGGATTTAAGGCATGAGCCACCACTGCCTGGCATTTATTACATTTTTTTTGAGGCAGAGTGTTATTATATTGCTCAGGCCAGCAGTTCAGAGTTCTCCTGCTGAGCTTCTGAAAGGCTAGAATTAGAGGTGGCACCAAACCCAGCTGAATTTTTAAAAAGTCTCCAGTAGCTGATAGGTCTGCAAAACTTGAGAAATGTTAGCAAAAAGATTGTCTTTTAAGATTAGACATAAAAAGATGAAGAATTTGCTGGGCTAGTAAAGGAAGGGAATGACGTTCCAGAAAAGCCAAAGGTGTTAACATGACCCAGAAGAGTAAATTGTGTTAACAAAATTTACACGTGGGAGTTCTCAGAGTATTCTGCTTTTTTTTTTTATTAGTGTGTGTGCTGGTGTGTGTGTGTGTATGTATGTGTGATGATGATGATGATGTGTGTGTGTGTATGTGTGATGATGATGATGTGTGTGTGTGATGGTGTGTGTATGTATGTGTGATGATGATGATGATGATGTGTGTGTATGTGTGATGATGATGATGATGTGTGTGTGTATGTGTGATGATGATGATGATGTGTGTGTGTGTGATGATGATGATGTGTGTGTGTATGTGTGATGATGATGATGATGATGTGTGTGTGTGATGATGATGATGTGTGTGTGTGATGGTGTGTGTGTATGTATGTGTGATAATGATGATGATGATGTGTGTATGTGTGATGATGATGTGTGTGTGTATGTGTGATGATGATGATGTGTGTGTGATGGTGTGTGTGTATGTATGTGTGATGATGATGATGATGTGTGTGTATGTGTGATGATGATGATGATGTGTGTGTGATGGTGTGTGTGTGATGGTGTGTGTGTATGTATGTGTGATGATGATGATACATGTGTATGTATGTGTGATGATGATGACGTGTGTGTGATGGTGTGTGTGTATATATGTGTGATGATGATGATGTATGTGTGATGGTGTGTGTGTGTATGTATGTGTGATGATGATGATGTGTGTGTGTGATGGGATGTGCTTGGTTAAGGCACTCATGTGGAGGTCAGAGGACAATTCTTAGAGTCAATTCTTTTCTATATGTTGTGACTACCTGCTGAGCCATCTTTCTGGCTCTTCTTGGAGTGAAGGGCAGAATTCTGAGTGTAGCCAAGATCGAGGGTTCCTAGAGGGGATGGGGAAGATGGTAGCCAAGAAGAAGTTAGGTGATGGTGGCACACTCCTTTAATTCCAGCACTCAGGAGCAGATGCAGGTAGATCTCTGTGAGTTCAAGGCCAACTGTGGTCTACATAGAGAGAGTTTCAGGCCAAAAAGCAAGGTTAGTACATTTAGAGACCTGCCCAGGGCCATGAACTTCGATGGATCAAGTCTTTGTTTTAGTTTTTGGCTGAGTTATAAATGTACTTTCATCATGGAGTTGGTTGTGCTGAGGCTTGGAGGCCTACTAAGGTCTGGGGCCCTGTTTCAGAAGGAGATAACCACAGAGCTAACTGAGGAAGCAAAAGCCAGCAGTGGCAGAGAATCCTCTTTGAGCAGGTACGGGAGGTGATGGTGATGTTGGGGATATAGCTCAGTGTCTGCGTCCTGCCAGAGGCCCTGGCCTCATCCCCGTTACAGCAAAAGCAAACGAGTAGGCACACATATGTCTGGGAATGGTCAGGCATTGTGTTTTATACTTCATTCATGAGAAGTGTGTGGGGAGGAGCTAAAGAAGTTTTCTTTCCTGTCTGTGTGTGCCTTTTGAGCTACAGTCTTCACATGAAGCGAGTTCTGCAGGAGGGCTTGGGGGTCTTGACAGGCCTGGCGCTGGCCCCTGACGGCCAGTCTTTCATCTTAATGAAAGAGAATGTGGAATTACTACTGATGAAGCCTGGGTGTCCTCCATCTTTCATCTGGTAAGATACAAAATGAAAACCTCTTGAGCTGAAAATAAGACAGGCGGTTTAGTGGCTACCCCAGACCCAGTCAGACTCAGGGTACAGCACCAGCATCTTAAAGAGAGGCGTCTTTCACTTTCTTATAAACAGCAAGAAGTATGGAGTACATTCTTCAATTTTGTGCACCAACCGGGAGCACGGCGTGTTCTACCTGCAGCAGGGGGACCCTGGATTTCTTTCCTACTTGGTGAGTCCTGTTTGGATGTGTTACAGTAGACATTTGTCGAAATTCTAGTCTCTAGAATCAGTGCATTTAAACACTGGAGCCCATCATGGAGGACAGAGGGGAGGGAAAGGCAAGCGGCTGCAGTCCTCTGTCTTCCTTTCCCTGGAGCAACTGTAATTTAAATCACTGGATGCTGAGTTTCCATGTAAGATTTCATGAAAAAAAAAAAAAAAGGTTGTAGAATTTTTAAAATCAGGGACCTAGGAGGGTTTGTTGTTGTTATTTTCCCTTTCCCTTCCTTTCCCTCCCTTTTCCTTCCCTCTCTTTCCCTCCCCTTCCCTCCCCTCCCCTTCCCTTCCTTTTTGAGATAGGGTCCCACCACATGGCCTGGAGCAACAGGCATCTGCTTGCTTCTGCCTCCTGAGTGCTGGGAGGTGTGTGCTGCTGTGCCGGTCTTTTTCGTCTTTTTAAAATTTTTGTTTTATACTGGTGTGTGTGTGTGTGTGTGTGTGTGTGTGTGTGTGTGTGTGTGTGTTCATCCACCCGTCTGTCTGTATGGGCACTTGTATGCCATAGTATGCATGTAGAATTCAGAAAACAACCAGGGGGGGTTGATTCTCTTTTTACCATGTGGGTTCTAGAGATCAAACTCAGGTTGTCAGACTTGGTGGCAATTGCTCCTATCTGCTGAGCCATCTCTTTGATTTCCTTCTTAGTTTTCTTCTTCTTCTTCTTCTTCTTCTTCTTCTTCTTCTTCTTCTTCTTCTTCTTCTTCTTCTTCTTCTTCTTCTTCTCCTCCTCCTCCTCCTCCTCCTCCTCCTCCTCCTCCTTCTCTCTCCTTCCTTCCTTCCTTCCTTCCTTCCTTCCTTCCTTCCTTCCTTCCTTTCCTTTTTTGTTTGTTTTTTTGAGACAGGTTTTCACTGTGCAGCCCTAGGGTGTCTGGGGACTCACTCCATAGAGCAGGCTGGTCTGGAACTCTGAGATCTGCTTGCCTCTGGCTCCAAGTGCTGAGATTAAAGATGTGTGCCACCACGCCCAGCCTGTCCCCTAGTTTTTTTGAACTGTGATTTTTTTTTTTGTAGTGACTCTGTCAGCATTAGCATTTGAGGGCAAGGGCTGCATTGTGCCTCGGTCATGATGCAGTTACCTCATAGCTTTTTACACTTAGCGATTTGGAATGTCAAAGTGAGATTTCATTCCCAAGATTCCTGAGGTCTCTTTTTTTTTTTTCTGGAAAGTTTATGAAGTTCTAACCTGATACCTTCTAAGGTAACCTACAAAGGCTGTCTAGGAAGCAGTGATTCTGTCCCCAAACATGTACCTCAGTGAAAGAAGTGTACCTGGTCCCCAAATGCCAGGCAAGTCACTTCTGGGTCAGCCTAATTCAACATAGCCAAGACAATGTAAGTGCCCGGACCAGAAAGAAGACAGGTAGCTTCAGTGTAGAACTGTGTGGCAGAAGTGTTGACAAATGGGAAATACAGACATGCCATTGTTCTGCCAAAGGAGGCTAGACACAAACATGTCCACAATTCGGCAATCTCACTCGAACAGGTGGAGTACATCCTGACGCTAAAATCTGCTGCCAGCCCTGGGGGCTCCAACAGCTGGGGACGGGTGTGGTGGCAACGGCAAGATGGCAGACATGTTCTGCATCTTCTCTTGGGGGACAGATTCTTACACGCATCCATTCGACGCTTGGGCTGGACTTGGGGATTTTTTTAATGTCCTGAGCACTGTAGAGCAGAACATCGTGGCTTTGTTAGTAGAGTTGTGTCTTACGGACAGACTGAACAAAGTTACCCAATCACCTACCTTTCACAGGAGCCGAAGGAGTCAGGGAAGTTTGAAAGGCTCTTCAGTCTGAACTTAAAGAATCCTAATGGATCCCCAATATCAATCACTCAGGCCAAACCTGAATCTGGTTAGTAGGAGTGGGAAGACCAGAGGAGCTCTGGGGTGGCTTGGGGGGCTGTGGGTACTAAAGACTTGAGACCTGGTGTCTAACTTCGCTCTCAAAATGGCAGAGTCATCATTTCTGTGTGCCACCTCTGATGGAATGCTCTGGAGCTTAGGGGAGTGCACCCCTGAAGGAGAATGGATTGCAGATAACATTTGGCAGACAAAAGCAGAAGCACCTAAAACTCCAGGGACAAACTCTGAGTCAGATTCCTGCATGAAGAGCTGGCCAGAACCCAGACAATTAAAAGCACGCCAGGGTAAAAAGGTAGCTGTGGGATGAGTCATTGGGTGTGTGGGGGGTGGGGGGTCCTACCTGTCGATGGTGGCAGCCTTCGCTGCCTCCTTGATTGAAAGGAGAACTCATGTTGTTCCCCTCCTTTCTAAGATTCACTTGGGCCCAGTCACAGCCCTCCACGTACTTCCTGGATTGCTGCTGACTGCTTCGAAGGATAGAGATGTTAAGTTGTGGGCGAGACCAAGTATGCAGCTGGTAAGTGTGTGTGTGTGTGTGTGTGTGTGTGTGTGTGTGTATACGCGCGCGCGCGCGCGCATGCACATGCAAGCTGGGAAAGGCTATTACAGGAAAGCATTTGGCATAAGGAGGAGCAAAAGATGAAAGTTGTTTTCTCCAAGCTCTGCATTGGCCTGTTTCTAAGGGAGATCCTAGGCCTGTAGCTTCACCTCTCCCATTTCTGTTCCTGTTTTAGTTGGGTTTATTCCGATGTGATGGGCCAGTGAGCTGCCTGGAACCTTGCCTGGGGTCCAACTCTACCCTGCAGCTTGCCGTGGGTGACACACAAGGAAACTTGTATTTCTTATCTTGGGAACGAGAATGCAGTTCTCAGGACAAAGGTGACATCACTTGTACTGGATGATGCTAACCAGAAGACACCAGTGTCTACATTCTTGATAAGACTATAAGAATAAAGTGTTGGAAGATCTTAAGTACACCCTGATTGCATCTTGTTGTGGATTTGTGTCAGCAGGGTGGGGTATGAATGTTCTCTAACTTAGCGTTTGTTCTTCTTAGAACTGAAAGACCACAAACCACATCTCTATGGGCAGGTTGGAGTCCTGTGCCCCCTTCTCATTGAGTTCTTAAGTCCCACTCCCGCTAGGAGGTAGAATGAGAGCATTGTTGAATGGTACTTAGTTTGAATAGAATGGAGGAACCTTGTTTGGTCATGAAAGGAAGCAAGAAATAATGAGTTAAAGTCAATAGATTCGTGAGCATTTAGAAAAACGGATAGACCCAGGGCAGTGCTGGGCTCCTTCTCAGAGCTAAACTGGCCAGAGAGAGAACCCAAGGCCCTGAAGGCAGAATGAGTCTTTTGACTTTGTAGTTGACTTGCAAGCACTCATTGATAGACAAATTGACACTCTTGGAAGAAATCATGACCATTTCTCCCTCAAATTGAAGTTCATAGTGCTGGAGAGATGACTCCATGGTCAAGGACACTGGCCACTCATAGAGAGACCTGGGGTTCAATTCTCAGTGCTTACATGGTGCCTCACAAATGGCTGTAACCACAGTTCTGGGAATTCCACTGCCCTCTTCTGCCCTCCATAGACAATGCATGTGGTGCAGACATACATGCAGTCAAAACACTCATACACATAAAATAGAAGCAGATCTTAAACAGTTCTAAAAAAAAAAAAAAAAAGCTGGTGGTGGTGCACACCTTTAATGCCAGCATTTGAGAGGCATGGATTCCATAAAGCTTACGTGTTAACAAGTGGAATGACCATGCCCATGGCTTTTCAAGACTCTGACCTACCAAGTTCTTCTGGCCTTGAACTCTTGGAGATCTGCCGAAGTCTCCTTCACCTCCTTCCTGAGTGCTGGGATTAATGGTGTGAGCTACCATTCCCAACTCTGTAAAAGTCACTGTGAAGCATAGTGGTCTGACTGCTTTCTGTGCTTAGGCTGAGGAAGGAAGGTCTTCCTTTCCTACATAGTGAGTTCTCAGACAGCCGGGTACATAGAGTGAGATCCTGCCTCAAAAATCACAAAATGAAGGGGCCAGTGAAATGGCTCAGCGGGTAAGAGCACCTGCTACCAACCTGAGTTTGATCTTCAGAGCCCACAACAGGAGGAGAAGCAACTCCTGCAAACTGTCCTGTGACCTCTGCGTGCACACCATAGAATGTACATGTGTGTGTCCCTGTCCCCATAAGTAAATACACAGAGTGGGAAATAATGAAGACAGATCTTCTCTGAACCTCCCTGGTTTCCTAAAATGCTATTCTTATGAGTGAGAGAAAAGAAGGAACTCGACCAAGCCGGGTGGTGGTGGCGCACGCCTTTAATCCCAGCACTTGAGAGGCAGAGGCAGGCGGATCTCTGTGAGTTCGAGGGCAGCCTGGTCTACAAGAGCTAGTTCCAGGACAGGAACCAAAAAGCTACGGAGAAACCCTGTCTCGAAAATCCAAAAAAAAAAAAATAAAAAAAAAAAAAAGGATCTGTGTTTCGTGTATCAACCGTGGGCAATAACCCACACAGTTCTCATTATTTCATAATTATAACAGAAATACGGCACAATTCCCATGCATTGCTTCACAAACGTTAGCAGAGAAGTCATATGGTTATGTTAATGTTGAGGAGGGAGGGGAAATTAAATTATTTATTTTTGAGACACTATGAAGACCAGGCTGGCTCCAACTCAGAGTTATGCTCGCCCCTGCCTCCCAAGTGCTGGGATTAAAGGCGTGTACCACCATGCCTGGCTAGGAAATTTATTTATTGTTTCTGAAAGGAGAATCAGAAACAAAAGCATGAATAATAGATATAAGACATTTGATGACGACTAGGATATCAGATAGAATTGGGATAATTACAATTTTGAAGGAAAAAGTGAGTCTTTAGAACCTGTACTCTGTCTACAGTAACATTTAACAGACAAAGGTTGGCAGAAAAAAATGGCAGGATAAAGCATTTTAATGTCCCTCAGTGAGGGGACTGCATACAGTGAGAACAGAATCCAGAGTAACCTGCCACAGTGGTGGGATCCAGAGAGAATGGGTTCTTTCTGGAAATGATATAGAGTGATATCAGAAGAAATAAGTGTTTGGGTTCTGAGGAGATGGCTCTTGCAGAGGACTTATATTAGAGTTCTCTAAAGGAACAACAGAATTGAATGAGTGAATATATATGAATATATATACAAAAAATTATGTATTTTTATTTTATTATTTTAAGGAGGCTTACAATGGCTTACAGGCTATAGCTATCTCTCACTGGCCAAGAATCCAATGGTTGTTCAGTCCGTGAGGCTGCATGTTTTAGAGTTTCAGTCAAGCGCTGGAGTCCCAGGAAACACCTAGAATGCTCCTGGTCTTCAGTCTACGTTGGAGCTCCAAAGACCAGTCAAAGAATGCCTCAGTAACAGGAGATGAGCTCGCCAGAAAGTGTAAGAGCAGCCAAAAGTAAAGGTTCCCTTCCCCCATGCCCTTTCATGGGCTATGTAGCTGGAATTTTCTTTGGGCTGCCAACCAGCTTCCAAATAACATGGAGACTTCGTATTAATTACGAAAGCTCCGCCTTTAGCTTATGCCTGTCCCACTAGCTCTTGCAACTTACTTGAACCTGTTTCTGTTCATCTATGTTTTGCTTGGGGCTGCTTACCTTTATTTCACTCTGTATGTCCTGCTTCCCTGCTTCCTGTGTCTGGTTGGCTGGCCTCTGGTGTCTCCCTCTCTCTCACTCAAACCTGACTCCTCCTCCTCCTTACTCTCTAGCCTCAAAGTCCCACCTATACCTCTTGCTATTTAGTTTTTTATTACACTAATCAGATTCCTTAGGCATATAGGTGAACAAATGCAACACATGTTTATATCACTAATATTCCATGACATAAACAAATGGAACACATTTTTACATAAGCTGATATTCCACAACAGGACTGCTACCTGAAACTGTAGCCCAGTTGTAGGGTGACTTTTTCTATCTCAGGTGATTCATCCAATCAAGAAAATCCCTCATAGGTATGCCCAGCTGCTTGGTTTAGTTGATTCCAGGTGTAGTTAAGCTGATTTACCAAGATCAGTCATCCCAGGACCCTGTAAGGCCAGCTTCAGGGGATCCAGCTCCCTCTGCTGGCATCTGCACTCATGTGCATATAACCACACACACTTTAGAAACATACACCTACTTAAAAATAAATCTAAAGGACAAGCTGAGTATGGCTGTGTGTATCTGTAATCCCAGCATTTTGACGTGCAAAGGACTGAATTGCTGGGGCTTGCTGGCCAGCAGCCTGCAGATTCAGTGAGAGCCTTTGTCTCAGGAAGACAGTGTGGCCAGGCTACGGTGGTGCACACCTTTAATCTCAGCACTGCAGAGGCAGAAGCAGGTGGATCTGCGCCGGAGGCCAGCCTGGTCTACAGAGTGAGTTCCGGGAACCAAGCAAACAGACAAGACGAGGCAGTACGTAGAGTGCTGGGGCACACTCTGGCAACCGTCCTCTGGCTTCCACATGTGCACACCAGCATGCACACACACACAAAGTCAGAGATAAAGCTACGCTATTTTATTAAACAAATTATCAAAAAGTTAACAACATGTGGTTTTTGTTTGAAGATTGTATCTTGCTTATTGGATCAGCATTTACCACAGCTGCAGAAAATTAAACTGAATCTTTAGAAGGTATCGCATATGGACCTGGTTGGGGTTGTAGACAATAAACTCATTGTAGTTGAGGGTATACCCCTCTGGATTGAGAATTCCTGTATCACTTGCTGGTCCTAAGGGCACTGTACTCCCATTCCTGCCAAATGGAAGAAAATGTGTCAACATCAGCATTTGGTCCAGAAGTTGAAACAGACAAGTAATTCTTAACAAACTGAAAGAAGTCTGCCAGCAGCCTTAGCTCTGGGTACTCACAGGGTGACGAAGTGGGCGGGGTCGGGAGCCATCTTTCCCAGCCCCTTGGTGCTATGATTGCCCTGAAGCAATCCTTCTGCCTTAGGATTGGCCTCTAGTAGCTCATTACACTGGCCTAGAGCTACCTGCAAGGGAAAAGATCCACGAATGTCTATACCCGGTTCAGGGTGGGCCATTCCAAAGCCGACCAGAACATCCCCATTTCTATTTTATTCCGTACTTTAATCCCATTCTGGGTGTAACTCTTGAATCCAAAGTCAAATTCTCTTAGTGAACTAGCGGTCATAGGTAGTTCCCTGCCTACCTCTGACAGGAGAAGGAGTCCTGTGTTCTTCAGGCGAGAGGCAAAGCAGTAGTTGGCACTCTTGGAAGACATGTCAGCAAAGTAGATGCCTTTCCCAAACTGAAACACCAACAAAAGTGGAGATCAGCTGTCTAATCCATTATGAGAAGGTCCTGGCATGGTGGTCCACACCTTTTACACCTGGATTCAGGAGGCAGAAGCAGGCAGGTCTTTGAGTTTGAGGCCAGCCTGGTCTACACAGCAAGTTCCAAACCACCCAAGGTCACAGTGAGACCCGGCCTCAAACCAGCAGCAGAAAATGATAAGAAATTTATAGAGAAGAAAACTCAGCGCTGACCGTGAGGGTCCATTCTCATAAACACAACATGGTTCCTCCCCCACTGCCCTTTCCTACACAGTCCAGAGACACCAGGACGGCCACACAGCTCTGCCTTCAGACTCTAAGAGACAATTCCTTTCAGAACTTAGAGAGAGGACATGGTAAGAGGTGATGTGGTCAGTGAGCTGCCTGAACTCTTTCAGAGAAGCACCACCTAATCCTAATATGGGCTGGGGAACCAAGATCACCACTCTATCTTTTCCCTTTGGGTTCCTCTAGAGGTCAGTCTCTACTTACCATGTAGCCTGTAATGGGAGCCTCAGGTGGGGCAACTCGAAGCCCGTGGCTCAGGATTCCCACCCAGTTACTCAGTCTGGAACCGTGCCAGAGTAGCATCCTAAGAAAGACCCGTTATTCTACTCCATTGTTCTCCGGAATACAACACACAAACCAACCAGCTGCCCCCGCCACAGTCCAACCTCCTTCATCACACTCCAGGCGAGGAAATGTCTGCTTGACCCCGAGCTGGACTCAGACCTGTTAGGAAGGTCCTTTCTGAAGGCCTCTTTCTCCCCTTCCTTCTCTACTTCAAACACATCCAGCAAGGTCATAGTGTAGTCCCTGTGAGTAGGCGCGTGGGTGGACTGCAGGTACTGAGAAATCACCTGTGGAAAGAGTGAAGAGCAGCAAGTGCAGCCCCTGTACGAGGCCGGGCTGAAGGCTGCAGGGCTCACAACACAGTAAGAAAGAGCTCTACACTCCCAAGTTCCCGGGAAATACAGGGATGGGAAGGAAGGGCTTCACTGGAGTAAGACTGAAAATAAATGACTATTTTCATTACTTTGAATTCGTTACTTTCATGGTCCAGAGGGCGCAATGCACAATGTAGGTTTCTGTAGTGTTGGTCCAGCGGGTGTTCGGGGCCTTGGCGCTCTGACTTCACCAGCTTAAGGGCGATTTCAATGTCTCCCAGCGCCTAAGAGAACGAGACACAGAAGCAATGTAAAGGAGCGCAGGCTGAGTCTGAGAACCTCCCGGGCACTCACGGCTCACCTCCAGCAGTTGCACTTTGTCCGACAGCTCTTTCTCTGTCCGGATTACTGGAGGGGTAGAGAGGCTACGAACAGAGAGACAACCAGTGTGAGGTGTCTGGTGTGCGGCTAGACGGTACAGGACAAAAACAGGTACTGTGGGAAACAGGTATCTGTCTTCTTACTGAAGAAAAGGAAAAAAGTTGGACTTGGTGGCACACACCTTTAATATCAGTGCTCAGGAGGCAGAGGGAGGAGGATCTCTGTGAATGTGAAGCCAGCCTGGTCTACAGAATGAGTTCCAGGGCAGCCAGGACTACATAAAATCAAGATTTCCTATTTGAAAGAGAAAGTCCTGTGAAAAGACTTCAAAGAATAAATATATAAAGGGATATTAAATGCACATTCTAAGTAGGATAAAACACCTATTCAGTTTTACATCTAATATCCACTAGTAAGTGAGTACACATTGTTTGTATTGTGTTGGTGTGACACACACAGAGTAAAATCTACCACTAATACATCACGCCAACATTCCGTTTACAGGAGTGCAGGAAGGAAATTCTTCAAATTGGATTTTTTTAAACAAATTTCAATAGTAAAGAATGATTCTTGCAATCACATAGGAAACTTGACAAAAGCTTATAATCTGCCTTTCACAGCCTCTCCTTATAGGTACACATATCTGTACATATATACACAACCCTTGTTTGTATACTTTGGAATTATTAAATTCTGGTTCAAATCATTTATAATATAAAATATTATTTTGTTATAGTCTTCTCTCAAGAATATATTTTTTTAGATTCATGTTTGGGTTTGAGATTCCTAGGTATTTCTGTATTGTCTCAGAAGACTCATGGAGTCCTCCCTAAGGAATGACTATATCTCAGCTACAAGGTGTTATGACTGTATCTCATACAAGGTGTATGACTATACCTCAGCTACAAAGTGAATGACTGTACCTCAGCACAAAGTGTATGACTGGATCTTAGCTACAAAGTGGATGACTGTACCTCAGCTACAAAGTGTATAACTGTATCTAAGCTACAAACTGTTTCAGTGCTCAAGTTTTAACTTAATGTTTGTATTTAATTCTGTACAACCTAATCTGTCCCTTCAGAGTATTTCTGTAACTACACGAAGGGGCAGGAAAATTGTCTCCAAACCCACCCCTTCCCCTTTTCTTCCCTTAATTTCACCTCCATTTCTGTGACTTCATCACTTCAGGAATCTTAACTGAATAGAAGCCCACAGTATGAGTCTGGGACTGATTTCATTTAATTCCAATTCTCATCCTTGAGGCCATTATAGTTTTTCATGAATTATTAATCCAGTACTTATCCACTATGGATGTCACATGACACACAAACATCTACATACTAAGGATATTTGGTTATTTATCGTTAGCTTTTCTACAAATAAACATATCATGAATAATCAAAATTTCCATGTTCAGGACTAGAGTTGAAATTCTTCTATGGGATCCTTTTTCAAAATAAGCTACACTGTTGTTAATAAGGCAATCTGAAGACAACCTAGAAGGGGTAAACCCTTTGACTATTCGGGGCAACTTTGAGGTCATGGAGTTCACAGAAAGCAATAGAGAAAATGGAAACAATGAAGACCAGGATGAAGAATGAACTGGGCTAGGATGTAGCTCAGAGGGAAAGTGCCTGAGTAACATGTACAAGGCCCCAGGACTGAGGACTGCACATACACAGACACACAGACACACACAGACACACATACAGACACACACATGCAGACACAGAGACATACACACACAGATATATACACAGACACATGCACACACACACAGACACACACAGACACATGCACACACATACAGACACACACATACAGAGACACACACACGCACAGACACACAGAGGATGGTAATGGGTTTTATTCATTTGATATCAATCATTTGGTTTCAGAAAAGTGGTATTTGTGTGGGTGGGTCATCTTAAAGGAATGGGAGGAGGGATGATTTGCAAAGTGTCAAAGTGTTTTACTTAGTGGCTAGATGCATTCTCTCTCTTTTTTTTTTCAGGGGTGGGGACTCATTCTCTCATGAGTTAGCTAACTTTCCTAGGTCAGGAATATGGTTCTAATAAAGTTGGGAAATTACGCCTCATACTTCTTTCATTTTTACAATTTTCTTGCGACAGGCTCTAGGCTGGTGTCTTTCTACTTCCTGAGTGCCGACTTCCCATATCTAAGCTAGCTACAAATCTTATTGGAGGCAGTTCTATTTAAGGTAACAATTTCCTCAGGAATAGAAGATTAAGAGGACCACAGCTGCTGCAGTTGCCTATGGAATAAGAGTGAGTAGCGGAAGAAAGAAACAGCACACCCTTACCCGAAGTCGTGTGGGATCCTGGTGTAGAATTCATTGCATGCTTCGAGAAGAGCTCGCCCGTGCTGGCCGCTCCGAATACAGTCCTCGATCTTCTTGAGAGACTGGTAGCCTGCCTTGATTTGTGCCACCGTCAGCTTTCCTGGAGGCCCAGTCAGAGATCAGACCCTGAACAGGGTCCCATGCCTATAAACTATCCACTCAATTTTCAAAACAGTGTCACCCTCTCAAGCCCTCAGATCCTGCTGCCTCACTCAGGGCTTTGAGCAGTCTGTGACTGCTCACTAAAGCAGCCAGGAGACACACAGGGCTGTGGAAGAGTCTCAAGTCATACCAAGTGGGGCTTTCTTGGTGTCATACTTCATTTCCACCATCACCTCCTCCATTGTCTTCACGTCACAGATCAACTTTATCAGCTCCTGGACTCGGAGATCCAGCTGTGACTCGGGCTTCAAAGTCTCAAGAGACTCCTCTTGCTTTGCTTTATCTTCGTCCTGTAGCAAAGTAAACACAACTTCTAATATCTGTTAGATGTTGTGTTAGAGCCCCCGTAGGGTGCAGTGATCCTCGGTGTGTTTGCATGCTGGTACGTTGTTAGGAATCTTTTCTTTTTTTGCTTTTTCAAGACAGGGTTTCTCTGTGGTTTTGGTGCCTGTCCTGGAACTAGCTCTTGTAGACCAGG
The DNA here is from genome assembly GCF_014885135.2 of Alexandromys fortis. Lineage (NCBI taxonomy): Eukaryota > Metazoa > Chordata > Mammalia > Rodentia > Cricetidae > Alexandromys > Alexandromys fortis. The sequence goes on from NW_026068191.1 coordinate 1,250,271, forward strand.
CTGGTCTCGAACTCACAGAGATCCACCTGCCTCTGCCTCCCAAGTGCTGGGATTAAAGGCGTGTGCCACCACTGCCCGGACTGTTAGGAATCTTGTTGGAGCAACCAGGGTGATTCCACCCCTTCTTGTTATAGCTCCAGCACAGGGAAGCACTCAGAGGAGGAACAAATGGCCCTTTCAACAAAGTCATTATGCAAACAAGGCTCTTAGGTCACACCCTTCTGATCATATTAATACAAAGCTTCTTCATTTTCAGATCTATGAGGTTTTAGGAAAGTTCTTAGTATCTTGGAAACCTTAGTTTGTCAAAATTATTTTTCTTTCTTTTTGTGATTCTCACATTTGAACCTGGGGCCTCACGTGTGCTTGGCAAATATTCTCCTTCTGACCTGCACCTCCAGCCCTTGCTCCCCTCACAGCTGTGTAGAAGTGAAGCCAGGGTGCTGGAGAGATGGCTCAGTGGATAAGAGCATTGGCTGCTCTTCCAAAGGTCCTGAGTTCAATTCCCAGCAACCACATGGTGGCTCACAACCATCTGAAATGAGATCTGATGCCCTCTCTTGGTCTATAACACGTAACTTCCGGAAGCAGGGCCTTGGGTTTCATAAACTCTAGTACACAGCAGAGGAGACTGCAGTCTCTGGACCACAGACAAGGAAAGGCATTTCCAGCCCTTTGGGATTGAAGATGAGGGAGCATTATCTGAAGTGGGGATAGCAGTGACTCCTAATACTCCAGCCTGTTCTGCTCTTGCACTGGCCTCCACCACCTGGCTAGACAGCGCTCATTTGGCAGACAGCTTTTGGCGTCGGGTTACCTGCACAATGGCAGCATAGTCCATCTGCAGCATGTCGTATTTCCCAGGCACTTTCTCAAAGTTCTCACGATCCACCCAATTATTTTTCGTTTTGTCAAGGAATCTGTGAAGTCCAAGGAAGTGGGGAAACCACGCAAATCAAGGCCCACTGCCAAAGGGAGGCACACAGCGATTTCTCAACAATCCGTGTCCCCTCACAGCTCAGGCACACACCAGCGTTCTGTAGTGTGACTGTAAATTAGGACACTGAATGAACAGAAAAATGGGAACAAAGAAATCAAGCAAAATTGAGAATAAGGTTTCCCAGGTCCCAAAACACAGAAGCCATTGATATATGAAATAAAGATAGACAACCAGTGCCTTTCCCACAGAGAAACCTGTGTCTAGACTCCAGAGAGTCACCCTCTGAATTGCCAAGAACAGTTTAAAGCTCCAGGCAGAGAGTCTCCGGTGTTTCTAACTTCTTAGCTTTGCTTCGAGGTTTTAGGTTGATTTAGTCACTAAAGATACAATTTAATGTCCTAATCACAAGGTATCGGAGTAGAAAGGAATCCACATTTAGGCCCAATTACATGAAGTTCTTCAACAAGAGAGATCCAAGAAGGGTATGTTTTTAACTCATTTTTCGGCACTTACTTTTTCTGAAATATCTCCTTTGCTTTGTTGAGGTCACCAGAACAAGTCACTAAGCTGTGCTGCCCCGTTTTCCCCACTGCAAAGGAAACACCATAGACAGATGGTTTCGTGCCCGTGACCCCAAGTACAGCCCTAGCAGGCACGAGGCATCTCCCTGAGGTCTCTCTGCTTATTGTGTGACAGCAGGCAGGAGACAGGGACGGGAAAGGTCAAAGGCCAGGCAACAGATCCTATCGACACGAGATGCCAAGTGCCACAGCCTGTAAGCAGGACCATCTGCCCAATGGACGGAGTCTTCTCAGCCTCACAAAGCTTCCTAATGAGGATGCTGGCCACTCCCCAACCTCAAAAGCCCAAGTGGGTTCCTGAGCCCTTTCGCAGATGTTTCTGAATGGCTACTCACACAGTCCATCACAAAGCCTTTACCTCGGCCCCACCTCATCCAGACACTGAAGTTCCTCTGGGCATCATCTTCTAACAGCTGAATAAGATAGTACTTGTTGTTGTTGAACTGGAGATTGGTCTGTGGTAAGGGGGAGAATAATACCATAAAAGGAGAGTTTTACAGTTGGAAGTCACACAAACCATCGCTGCTTCCTTGGTTATAACTCGTCAGTAATTGCCAAAAAGAGAAGCAGAGAGTGATGAAAACAAACAGATCCCAAGAGTAAGGATAGAAGCAGGAACTTAATGATGGGTTCTTAGGAATTAAAAGTGGGATCCTGGAAACTTCCTGAAACCCCCTTCCCAACCCCAACACCCTACATTAACGGGATCCCCTGGAACTCCCTACCCCAACCCATATCCTACATTAATGGGATCCTCCTGAAACACCCCCCACGCCTAACCCCAACATCCTACATTAATGGGATTCTTCTGAAAACCCCCACCCTACACTAATGGAAGTCTCCTGAAAGCTCCCTCCAAAGGTATTTTTTTCATTCGACATTATGGTTTGAGACAGGGTCTCTCACCCCATGTGTCCTCCTGTCTCCTAGCCTCCCCAGTGCTAGGATTACAGGTATGCACCAGAGTACCCAGCCTCCTACTTAGGTGCTGGGGATCCGAACTCAGGTCTGCGAGCTAATACTGCAAGTATTACTGACTCAGTGCCCCAACCCAGATAAGAAGTACTAAAAAAGAATACTCGTTAGCTGTTAGAAATATATATATATATATATATATATATATATATATATATATATTAGATCAGTAAATTGAAGTATGTGGCTGGTGAGAAAGTTCAATCAGTAAAGTACTAGCTAAACAAACAAGACCCTGCTCTCAGTCCCTAAAGTCCATGTAAAACACTAAGCATGGTGACACACACTGCAATCCCAGCACTGCTTGGCAGAGATAGGCAGATCCCTGGAGCCTCCTCGTTGGCCAGCCAGCCTAGCCTATTAAGTTAGCCACAGGTTAGCAAGAGGACTTGTTTCAAGAAAAAAAAAAAAAGAAAAAAGAAAAGCGAAACTAGTCAAGGGCACCTAGGAACAACATCTGAACTTGCCCTATGGCTTCTCCATGCAAGCATACATGTGTACTCATAACAACACCCACTCATGTATAGACACACAAAGGTAAACAAATTCAAGTATGAGTCATCTCTGGGAAATAAATGAACAGGGCAAGTATCTATTCAAAACTGTGTGTGGGCCGGCGGTGTGTGGTGTAATCCCAGCACTCGGGAGGCAGAGGCAGGCGGATCTCTGTGAGTTCGAGACCAGCCTGGTCTACAAGAGCTAGTTCCAGGACAGGCTCCAAAGCCACAGAGAAACCCTGTCTTGAAAAACCAAAAAAAAAAAAAAAAAAAAAAAAAAACCTCTGTGTGTGCTTGCGTGCATGAGAGAGAGGGGAGAGAGAGAGAGAGAGAGAGAGAGAGAGAGAGAGAGAGAGAGGATAAACAAACGACTGGTTAGAGAGGGGGGGAGAGAGAAGACAAACAGATGACTAGTTAGGAGAGAGAGATAAAGAGAGAGAGGGAGAGAGAAGATAAACAGAAGACTGGTTAGGAGAGAGAGATAAAGAGAGAGAGGGAGAGAGAAAAGATAAACAGACTGGGGATGCAGCTCAGCAAGAGCCTTGCTTGGCATGTACACGCACAAGGCACTGGACTTGGTCTCTCAAACTGAAAGAAAAAGGAAAAAAAAAAAAAACAGAAAATATTAGTGCATACTTGTAATCCTAACATCCAGGAGGCTGAGGCAGCAGGATTACTGTCAGCATGAGGCTAGCCTGGTCTATAGAGTGACTACCAGGCTAGTAAGGACAACTTAGAAACACACACACACATGCACAAAGACAAGGGGTGGGTTAGGGTCAGTAGGATGGAGAACAGATTCCACACATGTGCTGTGGTATGTGCCTCCTCCCATCACACATTCCCAGTAATAATGAAACATATTAAAACGTCAGGACAGACTGGGTGAGACAGCTGTGCCCCCGAGATCAAGTCCCACAGAGACGGAAACAAAGGGACTGCAAGTTCAAGGCCTGTCTGGGCCACACAGTGAGAACCCATGACAAAATAAATAAAGGAATAAACAACCAATGTTGGTGGAACACCTAGCTCGCCTAGCATGCATAAAACCCTGCATCTGATCCCAGGTGGCACATAAAACCAGATGTGGTGGTACATGTCTGAAATCCTAACACTTGGAAGAGGTAAAAGATTGGGGTTGAAGGTCATCCTAGACTGTATGTTCAGCCTGAGCTTCGTCAGAGTCTGCCTCAAAAAACGAAACAAAGAAAAAATACACATACTGAAAAGCCTACAAAACAAACAAAAAGCCTTCAACATGAGCAAAAAGTACATTGTAATAATCAAAAAGCCAATGTCAATTCTGGAAAAATGTGAGTGGTTTATATTACAAAGAAATTCTGAGCTCACAACTACCTATGGTGGGATCTGGTGCCCTCTTCTGGTACGTGTGTACATAATAAATAAATCTAAAAAGAAAAAAAAAAAGGTAGCAGTTCAAGACTGTCAGCTGACTGGCTTTTTGCCGGTGGTGGTGGCGCACGCCTTTAATCCCAGCACTTCGAGGCCAGTCTGGTCTACAAGAGCTAGTGCCAAGACAGGCTCCAAAGCTACAGAGAAACCCTGTCTCGAAAAACTAAAAAAAATTCTGAGATAGCCTGGGCTAGCAAGAGGGCTCGATGGGTAGAGGCACTCCCTGGCCAAGTCCCCAGGGACCCTCATTGGCAGAGGAAAATAAATGACTCTTTTAACCTGTCCTCTGATCTCCACACAATTAATAAATAAATGTAATATATTCATTAAATAAACGTAATTAAGAATAATAAAAAAGATATCCCCACACTTAAAATAACTTCCTCTTACTTGATTTAGCATGACATCATAGACATCATCGCCTTCATAGTACACGTGAGCCTGGGAAGAGAGAAAACAGAGTCAGGGTATTCAGACTCACGAGCAAAGTGAGACCCTCTTTGTTTCTTCAATAATTAAGGCTTATTCTCCAGCACATCCAACATCTGTCTTCTGGAAGAGAAAGGAAATGGATGCTGTACAAACAGACTGTCATCATTAGAATGAAACCACACTAATTCTTCATAGACATCATCGCCGTATTTCTCAACACTGGAGAAAATGAGTGACTGGCATTATTCAGAAAGCACCTTTAAAAGGAACACCAGCAACACTGTAGCTAGGAATCACAGAAACAAAGACGTTTACTTCCTGTTCCTGAGGTGCTCACCTTCCCCACCTTGGCCGTACACTCCGGGTCCACAGGAGCTTTGCCCTTTAGCAGCAAGGCCTTCACCGACTCTGAGGGACACACACAAGCACGAGCATTACTTATGTGGGAATCAGAAGAGCTGACTTGCTGTCAAAATTAACTCTGCCCTTCCCTCTGGGTCTTCTATGAAAGCAAATCTATGAAAACAAAAATACTTCGGCACAGTAGACTGGTACTGCAGAATGCCCAATGACAGGGAAATTCACTGCTCTTTAAGGGGGAGAAATACATCCCACTCCTTTCAGAGACCCGAAAGCTGGCCCATGTCCTCCCTGGCTCGCTACCTTGCTTGCCGTTTGTCTCATCTGCATCCTTTCCTCCAGCCACAGGCCCCTTTCCCTGGCATGTGCGGCTTTTCTTGGCGGGAGGAGAGTCTTCCGCTGTTGCTTTGTTGCCGTTCTTAGCTCTCTTGGCATCATTTAGCACTTCAGAAGCTAAAGGCAAGAACAAGCAAAGAATTACTACACAACGAAGATGATCTAATAGCTAAACAACACTCAAGCAAAATAAAAACAGAAGAAAAGCTAGGGGGACGAGAAGGTTGCTGACACAGATATTCAAATATTTTTATGTTAAAATGACAATGAATCAAGCTTATGTCCTAAACGTGCAAGCTAATGGGACTGGGCTCATTTCTCTCCTGTTCTATGGAGTCTTACACAGACCATGAACATTGCTTACATAAAGATAACCTAACTTTCTGCATCCCTCATAATCTAGACCTTGACGCTATGATTCTGTAGATCCACCTCAGAAAATGTGACCTCATTTAAATTCTTTAACAGCTCTTTGAAGAGCCAAATATGGCAAATCTTGCATATATTATAAAGACAGTGAAAGGCAATTCTTCTTTACGAAGCCCACACATTCTGTGGTCTTTCTTCCCAGGTATTTCCTTTTCTTTTAACCCCTGTGCTTAAGACGTATGCTGACACCTCTTTTAATAAACTCCCAGCTCTGTTTCATGCTGCATACTCTGAAATTCCTTCCTATCTTAAAGCCACAGCACCAGCTTTGCCTGAGTGGAGGTCTTCCTGCCCTCCAATCTGCTGACAAACTTTAAAAAGTTTTCATTTTATTTATTTATTTTGTTTGTTTGTTTTTTGAGACAGGGTTTCTCTGTAGCTTTGGAGCCTATCCTGGAACTAGCTCTTGTAGACCAGACTGGGCCTGGAATGAGTGCTTGGATTAAAGGCGTGCGCCACCACCGCCCGGCTTATTATTTTATTTTTGCGTGTATGGGTTTTTTGCTGTAAATATGTATGTGCACTACACGAATGCCTGGCACACCGGGAGATCAGAAGAGGGCATAAAATCTGGTAAGGTGGCTATGAACAGCTGTGTGGGTAAATTGGAATCAAACCCAGGTCCTCTGCGAGAGGAACAAGTGTTTTAAGCACTGAGCCAACGCTCCAGCACCGTGACAGTTTCTCTTTACTTTGAGACAGGGTCTGTCTACTTAGCCCAGGCTGTTCTGGAACTCACTATGTAGACCAGGCTGGCCTAAAACTCACAGAGTCCTCCTGCTTCTTTGCCTCCCAAGTGCTGGAATTAAAAGCATGGGCCAATATGACCAATTCTGACAAATTCTTTTGAAGAATTTAAAGGGGCTGGAGAGATGGGTCAGTGATGGAGAGGTTCCCCCACACTTCCAGGGGATTTGGGTTCAAGTCCCATCTCTCACAAGATGGAACACAACTCTCAGTAACTGCAGTTCCGGGGTATCCAATGGCCCCTTCTGGCTCCCAGGCACACATTTGATGTACATTATACATACACATAAAATACACATAAAAATTAAATAATTTTTTAAAAGAAATAACTTAAGATGTTCTTTGAGCGTTTACAAATAAATATCACACCAGTCTTGAAATAAACTGAGCAATCCTTCCTAAATTGCTATCCTGACCATATATTAATAAAACAGGACAAAATAAGTTTGCAGAGATGTTCAAAGTTTATTACTTGCGGCATGGGTTTCGTAACCTCTGGTCTTCAATACCTTCAATTTAGCTCATATAATCATGGTCAGTAAAGTGTCCTACAGTCTGGACCAACTTACAGCCAGCTTTGCTCACTGGAGCTTCAAAACCTTGGGAGTTCGTTGTACAAAAAGTAAAATCGTGTACAGTAACAGTACGTAATTTAACAGGGTACAATTAAGAACACAGTATGCAGCCCACAGCCAACAATTCCAAGATCCGATTTTTTCTCTCTGAAATCGGATGTATATTAAAAAGCTGACATAAGCAGTTAACCACTGTGCTGTACGCGTTTGTCCTTTGGCAGCGCTAGACTCAGTCACGAAGACCTGCTTTTAAGTTGCATGCCCACCAGCTGCCAACAGGACTGGACAGTCGCGTCTGCCGTTACGGTGCAGCTCACCTCGCCTACTGCAGCCCGCTCTCCGCCGCCGAGGCGCCATGGCGCGAGAGGCCGACGTCACCACCGCGGCCGAGCAGCGCGGGCTTCCCGTCTGGGGCGGGGCCACGCAAATGAGCAGCGCGGGCTTCCCGTCTGGGGCGGGGCCATGCAAATGACAGCGCTGCGCCTCGTGGGAAGCCACCGTAACTGTGAAGTCCGGGCGGCCCCGGAGCCTTTTAGCGCCGCCGCCCCGCCTTCCCGGCGGGCGGAGGAAGCTCATCGGCGGGGCCACACTCTGAGTGCTCTTCACTCCCAGGCCCCTGGGAAGGTCTGAGACTGGGGCCCCCCGCGGCCCTAACCGGGCCCTCCCCAAGCTGGGAGATGAGTTCCCAGAGAGCAGGGCTCCGCGCGCGGGCAGACTGGGCAGGAGAGGCCCGCACCCCTATGGCGGGCGGATGCCCCCCTCGCCGGAGCTTGGAACAGACTCACGGCCAGCGGCGCGAGTTCAATGGCTGAGGTGAGGCACGCGCCTCATAACCCAATTCAGACTACTCTCCCCCGCCCGCATTTTTATCCATTGTTTCTTTAGGAAAATGAGCCTGGAACAAGGACTCAGGAAAAGCTTGCAGTCTTTTTTTGCACAAAAGAACAGGCTGGGGAATTCACCAAGCACTGAGCTAGGAATGCTTGGATAGCCAGGATTTTCTCCCCACCTCCCCATCCATCCAACTCCATGTCTCCTCGCTCTTGACTTAGAAACCAGGTATTTAAAAGATACCCAGCACTCGGGAGGCAGAGGCAGGCGGATCTCTGTGAGTTCGAGGCCAGCCTGGTCTACAGAGCTAGTTCCAGGACAGGCAGCAAAAACTACAGAGAGACCCTGTCTCGAAAAACAAAAACAAACAAACAAACAAAAAAGATAAATAATTAAAAGGCACAGCTGCCAAACACACACACAAACCCAAAAACGTTTTAAAAAAGAGAAAGGTCAGGCGTAGTGGTGAACGACTCTAAACCCAGACTCCGGGAGGAAGAGGCATGTCTACGAGCCAGGGCTACAGAGAAAGACCCTCTCAAAAACAAAACAAAACAAAACAAAAAAACAAAACAGAATAAAAAAGGAAGAAAAAGCACAAGAGACATATACACGCAAAATCACATACAAAAACCTCATTAAACACAAGGTTGAAAACAGTAACATACAAGCAAAAGACCAGTAAAGTGAAAAGGGGGCAAACAAAGCAATATGAGACCAGAAAAGACCCCCAAAACACCAGAGTTTGTTTTGTGTTGTGGGCATCTACTGCTGGGCACAGGGCCTGCCCTCAAATGTGGTTAACTATACCCAGTAAGCGGGTGTCATTACAGACACCCTGTTGGTTAGGGGTGGGAGCTTGTGTCCTGAGCTGGGCACCCCCTCTGGCCTGGCCCTGTGCATCCTGCCCTGGTCTCTGTGAGTTCCTGCGTGCATTGGTCCTGCTGTTTCTTTGGTGTCTTCCATTTCCACTGGCTTTTGTTTGTAGTCTTTCTGTTTCCTCTTCCACATAGTTCCCTGACTCTGAGGGGAGGAGTTTGATGAAGACCCTCATTTAGGACTGGATGTTTTACAGTCTCTGCACATTGTCCAGGTGCGTGTTTCTGTATTATTTCCCGTCTCTGATGTTGGCAGAGGAAGACACTGATCTATGGGTATACTAGAATGCCGTTAGGAGTTGTTTGTTGTTATATTCCTTGGTTTTCCCCTAGGTCCTAGATCTAGTCTCAGTTCTTGACTGTCTAAGCAGTGTTAGGCATGGGTCTGCCCGGTGCAGTGGCCCTGTATCAGCTGTATCAGCCGAAGAGTGGTTGGCTACGCCAACATCTCTTGTACCACTGTTGCACCAGCACATCATGGAGATCACTATTGTAACTGAAGGGTTTGTAGCTGGGTTCGTCACCTCTCTCCTCTGGGAGTGAGAGACTAGGAGTGAGACTCACTATTAGGCAGGAAGATAGAGAGGGAGCGTGGCTAGGTAATAAATATGGTAAAATTTCTAGAATGGCTAGCTTCTTCCTTACCCTCCTGGCTTGAGACAAAAGCCTGGTACCTTAAAACAAGTGTTCTATAGGCTTCTGTTTCCCACCAGTAGGCTCCATGATGCTGGGCTCCCTTAATACGTTCAAGACCTCGTCAAGACATGCCACACAGCAGTTCTGAGCTAGTCAACCATTCTGGCTTTCTTCAAACTGACCAACCCTAAATTAGGGGAAGAAAACTCTTCACAGGATTTAAAACTCCCCGCCCTAGGGAAGAGACTGCATTTTTGACTTTCCAAGTCCCTACTCTGCTTCTCTTCAGTTGCTGACTCTGTCTGTGGTGCTCGAGATGTCTCTGCTGCTGCCTGTTAGACTTCAGGCTATCTCGCCTTTCTTTAACTGACAGAGAAGGCGCACCTGATCAAGGCCCCAGGACTACCATTTCAGGACCCCTAACCTGAAACGGTGGGCGTGCAGAGTGCCTTCCGGTACCATGGATGCAAGCCTTAAGCTGGGCACTAGCTCCACTCCTCCGAATTCAGTGCCGTAGCTAAGTACTTTTAGCAATAGGGCCTTACCATCTGTTTGCAGAAAGCAACCAATACTTGGCAATAGACTTGGTTGTTTGGGGTTTCCATGGAGCCCCTTTGGCCAAGGACTCGGTTACATGTAACCCATTCCTGGCCCTGGAGGTTTCTCTTGGTTGCGAGAGATGTCTCACTCCTGTTATTTGGTAACTCCATTTAGATTTCTTTCATACATGCATGCACTTTTAGAAGCGTCTACAGTAGTAGGTCTCCATATGCCCCTAGTTGCTTGCCCCTGCCTATATTCCCTGTTTACCTCTCTCTTCCACCCCCTCCCCTTTAATCCTCTTGTTCCAGTCTTTGTTTCTCCATATATATTCTATTTCCCTTTCCTTGGGGATCCTCCCACTCCGAGTCGCTAACCTCTGTGAGTGTACGCATTGTAGTATGACTCTTGAAAGCTCGAAAGCTAATATCCATGCTGGGTGGTGATGCATGCCTTTAACTACAGCGCTCTGGAGGCAGAGTCAGGTGGATTTCTGAGTTTGAGGCCAGCCTGGGCTACAAAAGCTAACATCCACATATTAGAGAAGACATATTACATATTTGTCTTTTTAGATCTGGGCTACCTCACTCCAGATGATTTTTTTTTCTAGTTCTATCATTTACTTGTGAATTTCATAATTATTTCTCTTCTTCCTCCTCTTCTTCCTTCTTCTTCCCAGGGTTTCTCTGTGGAATCCTGGTTTTTCCTGGAACTAACTCTGTAGCCCAGGCTTCAAACTCAGGTTCCACCTGCCTCTTTGTCCTGAGTGCTGGGATTACAGGTATGTGCCACCATACAGACCTGCTGGTTTGTAATGTCTTCCTTTTTTAAACAGATGACTAATAATCCATTGTATAGTACCCCCCCCCCACTCATCTGCTGATGGATATCTAGGCTGTTTCTAATTCCTGGCTGTTACGACCATGGATGGCCAAGTGTCTCTGTAGTAGGATAAAGTGGCCTTTGGACATATGCTTCCCAGCTTCCTGAGGAACCACACACTGATTTCCATAGTGGCTGTGCAAGCCTGTGTTCCCGCCAACAACACATCCTTGCCAGTATGAACTCTTGTTTTATTGATCTTGGCTGACTCCAACTGTGGTAAGAAGAAATCTTAAGAAAGTTTTGATTTGTGTTTCCCTGAGAACTAAGGATGTTGAACATTGTTTACGTGATTCTTAGCCATTAGCATTTTAAGTTTTCTTTGTTTAGATTTTTTTGTTTTTCTGATGTCTTTTTTTTTTTTTTTTTTTTTTTTTTTTTTT
>NW_026068191.1:1263557-1277214 GCF_014885135.2 Alexandromys fortis
GGACCAGGGTGGTCTCAACTCTCGATCCTCTATAACTGTCTTGAGCGCTGGGATCCAAGGCCTGGGGCATCACACCTGGCCCACGGGTTGCTGCTATAGGCAGGAAAGGTGAGAACGAGAAATCCTAGCCTAACTAACGTACTAATCGGCATTGGTGGCTCCGATGTCCTTATACTTGGCCTCATTTGTCTTTAAGTACATAATTACACACGCAATGCATGTGTGTATGTGTGCCTGCTTCCTGCAGAATCCAGGAGAGGCCTTGAATTCCCTGGAACTGTAGTTACTGACAGCTTTGAGACACCAGCCATGTGAATGCTGGGGACTGAATAGGTTGAGTGTACAGTGAAGGCGTTTACGTCTTCCCAGGGCTTGTGTCGCTAAGGATGTTGTGTGCACAGTGTGTGTGCTCATGCCCACTTCTCCTTTCTGTACAGAACTATGCCCCGCGCTTTGCTCCATATTCATAAAGAGCATCCACATGCTTGTCACATGTGTCTGTGCCATGATTTATTGTTTTTACTGGTAGTTATTTAAATAGCTTATGGTCTCACTATTTCCCCCAAATGAGTCACTAAGTCAGTCAGTTGGTGTGTGTGGCATTAGAGTTGGGCTTTAGTGTATTCTGTTTGAGAGGGTTCTAGATGTCTGAGGTCTGGTGAGACGACTCAGCTGTTAGGAGCACGTGCAGAAAGAGGACCTGCATTCAGTTCCCAGCCTTTATAGTGTCTCAACTATCAGTGACCCAGTTCCAGGGGATATGGAGAACAGGAACACACATGATGCACGTACGTGCATGCAGACAAACCATTCATGTACAAATAAGTATTAAAAGATTTCTATGATATCTAGATACAGATATTATAGTGCTTCCTGTTTCTATTTTGTGCATGGTGCTGCCTTGGAGCCAGTCCTGGCTAGCAGTAATGAGTTTTATGCCATAGGTAAGGACCATGCTGACAACCCTTACTTAGCCTGAGCTCAGGTAGGGTGGTGATAGGTTATCTTGGGAGCACATTAATGTTGGGAACGGACTCGATAACCATGAGCTTCTTGCATAGTCGCAGGGGCAGAGGGGGTTTGCTTTCGTAGTCACTGCAGAACTGGTGATTCTGGTGTTAGTCATATTTTAGGACTAAGGTAGGAAAAGTAGACGAACCACATAAGGAAGACAACTTTGGGCATTTTTCTAGGATAGCCAGGGCTTAAATGGTGAGACCCTTTAAATGGTCAGAAACAGAAGAAGGGAGGACATTGGGGATTAGAAAGCAGGTTTAGTGGGTAAGAGGACCAAACCTAAATTTAAATCCACAAAAGCCTGCCATCCCAGCACGGAGGAATGTGTGTGTGTTAAGTAGGTGATAGCAGAAATAGAGGTGCAAATTTGGGTCCCTTAATCCTAAAAGACAAGATCTTAAAGCTAGAGGGTCTTTCTGACTTCAGAGTTCCTGTGAACAATGGCTTTTTTCTGTGGAGAATATCTGTTATCAGTGTGCTGATCTTTACGAGGGACACAGCCACATCAAACTTTTATCTCCGCAGCTGCAGTGTAAAGTATGTCACCTCGTTGATCTTTAAAGAAATGCTTAGTTGAGGCGGCCTTGTCTTAATAGCTTGATTAAATGTAGTCTGTCTGCCTTCAGAACCCACTGTCTGGGCAGGGTACGTAGGTCAGCTTCTAGAATGCTTGCCTATCTAAGGTTTGACTCCACAATGGCACAGTGTCTGATCTTATAAGATTTGTCTTGAGTGGTGACACTCCTGATCACAGCCCTTTCTGGTCTCTAAGGCCAACATGGCCTAAGAAAAGCTAGACTTGTCTTAAAAACAAAAATTCTGTGAAAAGTTTAAGATCACCATTGGCTCCCCAGTGAGTTTAAGGCTAGTAGGGGCTCCTCGATACCATTATCTAAAAAAAAAAAAAAAAACCCACAACAAAAACATATTACATTGAAGCCTCATTAGCAATGGCTAAAATACTGTTTTAATTTGCAGATTAAGGTGGTACATATATTGGAATACTACTCAGCCTTGAAACCAGGGGGGTGTTTTCTAAGGGAAATGAACCACACACTGAAGGACAGTTCTTGATCTTACTTGTGTGTGAGCCTAAACTGTCGAACTTAGACCCAGTGGGGAAGTTCAGCATGTCTGGACTTTAGTTGCTCGCCACATCTTCCTCCACAGAGGGTGGCGGTGACGGTTGCCTCTGATCAAAACACTTGGCCATTCAACTATGCTGTTTGCTTGTCGATTAGACCTTAATAAAGCTGGGGCAAGAGCGACAATTTGTTTCCTTAACCATCAAGCTTACCTTGCTTTCTCTAAACCTTGCATATTTGTAAAAAGTACTTGGAAAATGAGGTAATCTATAGAGAGTAGATTGTAAACCCTAAGGTGGGAAACTGTGATAGAAGGGGAAATGGCAAGTTAGCAGCAGGGGGAGTTCCAGCTATGGGCTGCCTAGCTAGTCATATGTGCTCTGTGTATTCTGTCCCTAGTAAAGCACGTTGTGCCCAGCGGCTGGCAGTGGGTAGCAACTGGAACTCGGTGTTTACTTTCTTCTGTCCTCTGGTTTCAGGTTGAAGATGAGATACCTCCAGGAAAGAGCTGGGGGCTGGAGCACTCCGTGTGCCGGCTCAGACGCCCCAGACTGTTTGGACATTCTCTGGAGGAAGGTTTCAAGGCTGATGGGATTATGAAGGCAGGTGCCCGTTTGACCTGGATTTTCTGCATTGCACGTCTGTGCTGCTCCCCTGTCCCCTTCCTATGGCACTTGGTACTGACTGAGCTGCAATTCTTTCTAGCTCTGTAAACAGTTGTTTGAAACAGAATCTAGATTATCCAAGCTTGTTTTAAACTTGCTGACCTTAGGCTGGTATTATAGGTTCATACCCATACTGGCTGGTTTTGTGTGTCAACTTGACACAAGCTAGAGTCATCAGAGGAAGGAGCCCCAGGTGAAGAAATGCCTCCACGAGTTGCAGCTGTAGGGCGGAGGAGGGCCCAGCCTATTGTGGGTGTTGCCATCCCTGGACTGTGGTTCTGGGTTCCCAAAGCAGGCTGAGCAAGCCAGTAAGCAGTACCCCTCCATGGCCTCTGCTTCAGCTCCTGCCTCAGTTTCTGGCCCTGCTTGAGTTTCTGGTCTGACTTCCTCCAGCGAAGACCAAATAAACTTTCTAACTTGGTTTTTGGTCATGGTATTTTGTCACAATAGCTTGGTTTCTATTTGTAGCAATACTCTTTCATTAGCATGTAGACCAGGCTGGCCTAAAACTCAGACTTGCCTGCCTCTGCCTCCCGAGTGCTGGGATTAAGAAAAGCTCCACAACACCCAACAGTCTTTGGTCATGGCATATTTATAAAATTTTTAGGAGATAATGTATTTTGGCGTATGTGCACACGCATACATGAGAGAAACCATATACTGTGGAAGGCGGGTATTTAACACCAGGAAAGACCTTGGAATTTGGTGTTTAAGAGATAGTGATTGTTCCTTTCAAACAGTGTGAAAAGCATTTGAAGGTACTTAAAAGCATTTGGAGGCAATAGGCATTGTTCAAACTGTAGAAACTGCTGTGTCTTCCTGAATTCACTTATCTCATTTTTATGTGATAGGAGGGACACGTATGTGTGTCTAAACCACTGCGTTCCTTGCCCACAGAACCAGTGCCATTTTCGCAGTCTGAAGCCTCCGTGTAGCTATTCCATGTGAAAGTGGACAGCATGGAGTTCAGTTGGAATTGTTATACCTTCGGGAATTAGCGGAGGCAGAGACTTCTGTGTAAAGATGGGATTGTGGAATTTTTTTTCAGATTATGTAGCCAGGTTGGATTCCTGATTCGCCCCCTATGTGTTGGTCACAGGTGTTTGCTACCACATTTGGTTGTACTTACAGTAGGAGTTTTAAAGGAGAACCCCTTTTTTTCTGTCAACTTATCAACTTATTAGTCAGATGAACCCTTGGGTCCTGATTTCCAGTGGAGTTTTCTGCAGTGATGTAAATGTTCAATATTGCATGTTCAGGATTGCAATACAGAATTACTGAACAATCAACTGTTACTGCTTGGCTGAACAGGTTTGAGATAGGGTCTTTGAGATAGGCTGGCCTGGAACTTCATTTTCCTGCCTCTGCCTCCCAAGTAAAGTGTTGGGATTACAGCCCTGAGCAGAAACTTAATTTTAATTAAGTGGTCTTGCAGTGTGTGTTTAGTTACACATGCAATTTTCTTTTTAAATAACTATTTTTATGTGCATTGGTGTGAGGTGTCAGATCCCTGGAGTTACAAGCAGTGAGCTGCCATGTGGGTGCTGGGAACTGAACCAGTGCTCTAACTTCTGAGCCATCTCTCCAGCTCCTGCACATGCAATTTTTAAAAAATATTTTATGTACACAGTGTTCTGCCTCTGTGTATGCCTGCAGGCCAGAAGAGGGCACCAGATCTCATTGTAGATGGTTGTAAGCCACCATGTGGTTCCTGGGAATTGAATTCAGGACCTCTAGGAAGAGCAGTCAGTGCTCTTAACCTCTGAGCTATCTCTCCATCTCCCACAATTTTAATACCTACCCAAGACATATCTTGTTCAGAAGCCTTACTTGATAAAGGATTCTTTTCGTTTGGGTAGACTGATCTGGAATCCAGAAATCTCCCTCATCCTCAGAATGCTGGGCAACCCACACCTAGTGAGATTTCCCCTTTTCTTGCTCTGCACCCTAGCACTTTTGTTGCCTGCCACTAATCTAGCAACGATTTTAATGTTAATTGCTAACAATGGAAAATTCTAGTTTATAATTAGGTGAAGGATAGGAAGGTTGGAGGTTATTTGTGGTAATGAACTTTATTTCCATTACAAGAAAGCTCTTACTTATGGCAGAGGAAGTTAAAGCCTCCTTACCCTGCCATCCTATGAGTGTGCTGCCAGAAGAGAATGCTGGACTCACTGAAGCTGGTGAGACTTCTGTGAGCATTGGGAGCAGAGCTCAGGGCCTTCAGGAGGTCAGCAAGTGCTCTTAACAGCATCTCTCTAACCCCATCTTAATTCTTAATCCTGTGTGTAGAGGTTCTTCCCCAATTTGATGTTGGCTTAGGGTTTTGTTGGAAAATTTATATTTTGCAGGTCCTTTGTAGCCTAAGCTAACTGACCACTTGCTATGGCGTCAGGTGTGTGCCGCATGTGGCCTTCCGGTGCACTGAACAGCGGGCCAGGTAAAGGTGATCAGTTACTCAGTCCTTGTGACTTGGCACATGGAGTGTGTTGGTATGCTTTATGTGAGTGTAATGTGTAACCTCTGTGTATCTTTATTTTCCAGGGATGATGTTAAGTAGTTCTGATTTCAGCGTGGATTCCAAGATTAAAGCTAGATTCATTTGATAACAGGTAAATATTATAATAATTATATTTACCTTGAAAGATAAGGGATGCAATGTTATTAGAGGCTGAAGTTTAGTTGCAAAGGCCTTTGAGGATTCCCTGGCTTGAACGGCATCAACAGCCTGCCTTCCCTCAGTCATTCAGTTTGCCATGATGAAGTACATGTCAAGTCCGTGTTTCAGCTGATCACACTGATTATAAACATGTGCTGAGCAAACACGTAAATGAATTCAGCTACAGATTGCTTACTTGCCTTCAGCCCTTCCCTCCCAGCGAATTCATAATTTAAAGGATTTATACTATCAACATTTTGTGTTTTAATCTTTGTAATCATGTGAGATAAATGTAGTTGATCCTATGTGAATCACAGAAAAAGCACTGCGAGCTGGTGTGATTCTGTTAGCTAGAATTTGACAGTTTCATTTCAAATTTTTTATTCTCTGTTTATTGGTACTTTGCCTTCCTGTATGCTGTGTACCAAGGCCAGTGCCCACAGGCCAGCTGTGGGCCACTGACAGACAGCTATGAGCCACTGTGTGCTGCTTGGAATTGAGCCTGGGTTCCTCAGAGACACTATGTAGCTCTCTAGTCTCCCCGTCATTCAGAAGAACACACGACTTATGAACAGTATTTCTCCCCCACCCCCTGCTTTTTTATCCCCCCAGAAACTAAGGGCGGGATTCACGAAATTCAGAGAGAGAACTCTAATCTGGTCTCCTTCATGCTGTAAGTACAACAGATGAGCATCTACATTCTTTTATGGTAAGGACTGAGACCGAGATTGATTTATTATGTGCAGTGTTCTGCCTTCATGTATTGTGCCTGCAGGCCAGAAGAGGGCACCCGATCTCATTATAGATGGTTGTGAGCCACGATGTGGATGCTGGGAATTGAATTCATGAACTTTGGAAGAGTAGCCAGCACTCTTAACCTCTGAGCCACCTCTCCAGCCCGAGACAGATTTTGACATACACAAGGTCTAAAAACACTGATTTGTAATTTGTGGTCAGCTGCTTGAATTTTAGTTTTTAAACTGTCAAAGTCAAAAGATCCCGAGGTGGAAGGTACAGTGTGATTCTCTGGTGCACAGCAGGTGTCTAGCTGCACTGGGGTTAAGCGTGTGCTCTTGTCACTTAACAGCACGTTTCCTGGTGTTATATCTTAGATGATAATGGTATATGACAAGTAGGTATTAGCTATAAAGTAAAGGATAACCAGGCTACAGTCTACAGACCCAGAGAGGCTAAGTAACAAGGGGGCTCAAAGGGGACACCTACATCTCACTGAGGGTGGATTGGCAGTGAGGTGGGATGGGAATGTGGGGGTTCAGGGGGGTGTACAGAGAGGAGGGAGAGGACTGAAAGCTGACTGGAAAGGGATGGGGTCATGTCAGGATCAGGCAGAAGTCCAGTGTAAGGGATTCTCAGGAATCTGACCAGGAGGGACTGGGACATCAACCTTTGACCTACAGTCTGTCCTGCCAACCAGTGACTGGAGATGCCTAATGATATTCTGCTATACTTACAGATTGGTGCCTAACCCAGCTGTCTTCAGAGAGGCTTCCTCCAGCAACTGATGGAAACAGATGCAGAGACCCACAGACATACATTAGACTGAGCGTGGGAAATCCTGCTGGAGAAAAGGATTGTAGGAGCCAGAGGGGTCAAGCATGTCAGGAAAACCCACAGAATTGACTAAGCTGGCTCATAGGGGCTCAGAGTCTGAACTGACAACAAGAAACCTGCATGGGATTGAGTTGGCCCTCTGTATACATGGGACAGTTGGGTGGGAGCAGGGCCTGTCTCTGACACTTGCTGGCTTTTAGGACCCTACTCATTCTGGGTCACCTTGTCCCGCCTTAATACAAGGGGAGATGCTTAGTCTTACTGCAACTTGATATTCCATGTTTCTTTGTATACGTGGGGGCTGTGCTTTTCCTAAACAAACCGAGGAGGCAAAAGACCCCCCACACAGTTAAAATAAATTCTGTTCCTGCCAAGTGGCCTACTCAGGATTGCCACTACTAAATTCTAAAATTAGGCACAGTGTGGAATGATACATTGTGCATCCCTATATGATTAAGTAAAATTTTCTTAGTGGATTAATCTTGGTTTGGCAGTAACTTGTCTGTCATCATTTTGTAAGGTAATTTGAGTTCCATGTGCCTGATCCCTGACTTATCAGAGTCTTCTAAATGCTTCATAATATGATTGTAGGCCAGCTTTGTTCCCCACTGCTGAGAGCCTAAGTCTGTCATATAAAACTGGCTTGTTTCTCGGGGCTTCATGAGGATGGGCTGGCTGTCCACAGTAGTGCTTATTCCACGGGACTGTAGTGATTGATCCTGGGTTTTAAATGTTTTCCAAATAAATTCCTTTTTTTTTTTTTAATTTAATTTGTGTGTGTGTGCTGCTTGGATGTATGTCTGGTAACCAGTTATTCTTGGTGGAGGCCAGGAGAGAGGGTATCAGGGTAACTGAGCTGGAGTTAACAGGCAGTGGTGACCACCTGAATGCTGGAAATCAAGCCCAGGTCCTGCAAGAGCAGCAATCTAGTGCTCTTAAACACTGAACTTCTTCTTTGTTCAATTCTCTTTCCTTCCTTCTTTCAGAGATGGGGTTTTCTATGTAGTCCTTGCTCTGTAGACCGGGCTGGTATACAACTCAGATCTGCTTGCCTCTGCCTCCCGAGTGCTGGGATTAAAGGGATGTGCTGCCACCATCTGGCCCAGCTGATAAATAGTATGTTTCAAAGCAGGTAAACTCTTCACACTCAAGGTAGAGCATACTCAAAGATGAAAGCTGGCTCAGCAGAACAGTGCCATAGAATCACTTGCATATCATTTGAAAAGAGCACAAAGTAAACCTTGATAGCGCTACATGCTGCTGAGTGAGCTCTCCTTTGTCAGGGAATTCATGGGTTAACATAGTTTACTTGAATTTTCTGTTAACACAAATCCTTCATATTCTATAGTAATATTTTACATGTCCAGTCAAGGAGACATACACAAGCTTAGCTTAGGTCAGTAGTGTTTAACTAGGTCTACTAAGAATAAATAAGGCTGTGTGCTTTAGTATGTGCCTGTTGAAGTGAAGGGAACACATGTATTTCTGGAAGCATGGCCGAGAAAGGTTTGATAAGAGTGACTCGGAAGTAAGTTCACAAAATATTGTCGAAACCTGGGTGTTTGCACTCCGAGATTTAAGTGAGATTGTACTTTATCTGTACTCTATGCTTGGAACAGTTAAAAGCAGACACTCGAAAGGCTCAGTTACCTTAAACATGGTAGGTAGTGTATGGTTTACTCGTGACCCTCTTTAAAGGAACCCTGTCCCCAAGCTAAGGCCCTAAACTGAATTCCAGGAAGCAGGAAGCTTCCAGTACAGTAGTAAAGCTGACCCCAACCCCAGACACTCAGTGAGTAAATAAGATTACAGGACCTCAATATCAGAACCAGCCTGTTTAAGGGAAACAGCTCCACTTGTCCAGTCTTGAAGCATTTAATCTGCATCCCGGTCGCTGAGTGGCTGCTGGAACTAGAGATGCCATGGCTCATCGTTGAGTGAAGCCCACTGTAGTTTGAGGCTACTACCTTTTCACCTTTTATTTCTTCCCACAAACTTAACATTTATTTTTCTTCTCCAGTTTCCCCTAATTTGTCCCAGTAGGGTTAAGTTGCTAGGGGGAACAATTTCTAGAGCTATTTCTTTAATTGACAGGATATGGTTTAATGGCTGTAGCCTAGTTATTTTCCTAACATGTATAAAAACCAGGTTCTGTATGTCCAGCACACACTCCTATTGGGGAATGTCGCTTTTGTTTATGCTTTATTCAACTCTGAAGCTGTGTTAATTACTGTGCCTGTCTAAAACACCTGATGGTCTAATACCTGAATGGCCAATAACGAAGCAGGAGAAGGATAAGCAGGGCTGGCAGGCAGAGAGGGTAAATAAAAGGAGAAATCCTGAAAGGAAAGAGAAGAGCAACAACAGAACAAGGAGAGGAGGACGTCAGGGGCCAGTCAGCCAGCTACTCAGAGTGTGGCAAGCTGCAGAGAAAGAAGTAAAGAAAGGTATACAGAAATAAAGAAACGTAAAAGCCCAGAAGAAAAAGGTAGATGTGTTAACATAAGAAAAGCTGGCCAGAAACAAGCCAAGCTAAGGCCGGGCTTTCGTAACTTAGAAAATCCACTGGTTGGAGTCCATTGTGTAGATATAATTAATTCAACAGGGTTTTCTCTTCTGAGATGGTGGCTGCGAGAAAAAAAGTGTGGTTTGCATCCTAGCTACCTTTTGTCCCTCTTCCCAGCTTTATTAACGTTCAGTTAGAAAAACGTATTGACAGACACAGAAACCACCCAGGTAACCTCCGAAGGGCAAAGTGACAGACAGCAGTATTTAGGAGCTGGAGAGATGTCTCTGCAGTTAAAAGCACTGACTGCTCCTCTTCCAGAGGTCCTGAGTTCAGTTTCCAGCATCTTGTGGTGGCTCACAGCCAATTCCATCGGCATCTGTGTCCTCTTCTGGTGTGCAGAGGTACATGCAGATGTGTACATAAATTACATAAATATTTAAAACAAACAAAATAACCCGCTTAACTATTTGAATACTAACCAGCAAAGACATCTGGTTACGATTCCTGGGGCCGGAGGGCCGCCTCAGCAGTTACTGCTGGCTAGAGCAGCTGGCCATCCTCAGCATCGACAGATCTGGCCCTCGTGCCTGCCTCATGCCTGCCAGCAGCCCCCTCGTGTCTGCCTCGTACCACCCAGCACCCTGCCTCGTGCCTGCCTCGTGCCTGCCTCGCGCTTCCCAGCAGCCCCCTCGAGCTACCCAGCAGGCCCTGCGGTCGCCACGCATGCGCCCTGACAGCGTGGCCTCGGCATCCGTGTCTCACGGTGGAAGGCGGGCCCTTTAGTTCTCCGTGCAGCAGGTATTGTCGTTTCTCTGTGGGAACTGAGAGCTGTGCGGGTCTGCTCTGAACGAAGGACAGGTGTCTGGGAGCTCGAGTGTCTGTTTGTCCCTCCGAAGCCGGGCTCCCCACCTGAGGACCCAGAACGACCCTGGGCCGCCCGGGGCGGGCACACAGGCAGGACAGACAGCACAGACATTACCTGGCTTTAAGGCGACGTAGGATTGTTTGTTTTTGTTTGTTTTGTTTGGGGGGAGATTTTTTAAATTAATTTTTAAAAATTTATTTTGCATACCAACCACAGTTCCCTCCCCCCCTCTCGCCCCCCATCGCGCTCCTAGGTTCAGAGAGGGCCAGGCCTCCCATGGCTGCAACAAAGCCTGGCACATCGAGCTGAGGTAGGGCCAAGCTCCTACCCCTGAATCCAGGCTGGGCGAAGCATCCCAGCGTGGGGAATACGTTTTGCCTTTGAATCAGGAGCTTGCTTGTAGCCCAGGCTGACCTCGAATAATGTATGCGCTACTTCAGCCTCTTGAGCGCAGGAATTACAGGTGTGGCTATCACCGCTAAGGAAACATCACCGCTTTTATGCAATACATGACTTACTAATGCAATTACTCCCTATACTGAAAAGTAAGAATTACCTGCAAATGTGTTAAACTATAGCAATACTGATAGATATATTATTTAACTGATAATAAAATTAACAAACTCTTTTGTTTTTTATTTTATTAAGCAAACATTTTAATGTAGATTTTCAGGCTTCATCATAGATGAACTAGCTTAGTTTTTATATAATTTTATCAGGCAGCTAGTCTTTTAAAATCTAGGCAGTTCAGTTAAGGAATATGAGAAATCAAGATGTACAAAAAAACCTAAGAGTGTCAGTTAAAGTTTTTACTGCAGCCGTGTGCAGCCTCGTATTTGCCAAGCATGAAGTACCAGCTCTGACTGTCCTGGGACTCGCTGTGAGATCGGCCTGCTCCTACCTCAAGTACTGCCTTACAAGCAGAGTGCTTCTGTACTGGTGTTGGAAATGACACAACGGGCGATTTCGTTTTTTTTTTATTTGTGATGTTTCTAAGCATTTGCCATGTTCATTGTATTCTTGGTGTTGGTAAGAGTTGGAATTATCTGTGTATAACTGAATTCTCAGCCTTTGTATAAGGAAAGAGCACAATATTGAGGCTGAGATCAATATAAATTTTTTTTTTTTTTTGTTTTTTCGAGACAGGATTTCTCAGTGTAGCCCTGGCTATCCTGGAACTTACTCTGTAGACCAGGCTGGCCTGGAACTCATAGAGATCCACCTGCTTCTGCCTCCCAAGTGCTGGGATTAAAGGCATGTGCCACAACCACCCAGCTAATATCATTTTAATAAATACAAAAATGTCCATTTTTGGTCAAAATAAAAGTACATATAAAAAATTCATATTCATTACAATTTGACTTTTTTCATTTATTCCTTGCTAGGATTCTTCTTCTGGAGACTATTACCATGTCTTTGTACGAAGACATGTTGCTTTGCAATTATCGAAAATGTCGACTCAAGCTCTCTGGCTATGCTTGGGTTACTGCCTGCTCTCACATCTTCTGTGAGGAGCACGGCAGCGGTGAGTTCAGTCGTTCCCCAGCTCTCTGCCCTGCCTGCAACAGCACCCTTTCTGGAAAGCTAGACATTGTCCGCACAGAACTCAGTCCGTCAGAGGAGTATAAAGCGATGGTGCTGGCGGGGCTTCGACCAGAGGTTGTGCTGGACATCAGCTCCCGAGCAATGGCCTTCTGGACGTACCAGGTTAGAGCTCAGGGGCTGGGAGACTGGGCGGAGAGTGGGGCGCTCACGTGAGGGGAAGATGCCTGATGGCAGACGTCTGTCTTCATGTGCACAAACACACATGTACACTGAAGTATAATTTGAGGCCTGTGTATGATCATTTTTCTCTTGGTGTGGGGTGGTGCCAAATCTAAGGTTTTGTGCTGAAAAGGTAAGTGCTTTACCATTGTGCTAAATCCCTACTCCCTTCTGAGGGATTCCCTTAAAATGTCCTTCACTGTTATATTTATATTTCTTATAAACACATGAATGTACAGAGAACTTTGTTTAAATAGTCTCACCTAGTTTTTATTGCAAGTATTTATCATGTGCCAAGTAGATATTTTTGTTTTTATATTTTGCGAGTAAACTGTCTATACTCATACTTTGGTTTTATTGTCTATACTGTGTGGCAGTTACCTACACATTTGTTCAACTCTAGCTTGAGGTTTTTTTTTTTTTTGTCTTTCAAGACAGGGTTTCTCCGTGTAGCTTTGGAGCGTGTAGACCAGGCTGGCCTCGAATTCACAGAGATCCACCTGCCTCTGCCTCCCGAGTGCTGGGATTAAAGGCGTGCACCACCACCACCAGGCGAGAACATTTTTGTATGCTAACGATCAAACCAGGGTCTTGCATATGCTAGCCAAGCACTTCTTCAGCGGTGACCCTGTTTTTGTAGGAAACTGCCAACTCTTTTCCAAAGTGTCTGCACTACTACTTTGCATTCCTGCCCAAAATGACAGGTTATCATTTTGACCATTTTAATGAGGTAGAGTGGAATCACTTTCCATTTTCTTGAAACGTGGCAGGAACCCATGCTCATTTTCTGCCTATTTTTACATTTATTATTGTGGATGCATGCTCTGGATCCATAGGTCAGATAACAAGTTGTGGGAACTGGGTCTCTCCTTCATATGCAGTCTTGATGTTGAACTGAGGAGTCTTCAGGCTTTTGTTTTAAGTTTGGGACAGGTCTCATGTAACCGTAGCTGGTTTGGAATTACCTATGTCGGCTAGGCGGGCTTCAAGCACACAGAGTGTGCTTCTGAGCATTGGAATTAAAGGCATAAGCTACCATACCCTGACTTTACCCATTTATATAGTGGTTTTGTTGTTATTGCCAGTCAAACGATCTTTCTTATTTTGGGTGGCAGCCCTTTTTCTGATCTTTTACAAATATGTTCTCCCAGTCTGTAATTCGTCTTTTTCTTACAACAGTGCCTTTCATGGAGTACAGATTTTTATTTTATTAACATCTTACCAGTGACTTTTTTGGTGTTGTCTAGAAGTCATTGGTGGGCCTGGAAAAATGGCTGACTGGTGAAGAGGACTTGTAGTTTTCGTGGAGGACCTGGGTTTGATTCGTGGCACGCACACAGTAGCTCACAGCGTCTTTCGTAGCTCTAGCTCTTCTGACTGGTGCACATATGTAGGCAGAGACTGCTTGTTCCTTTCTCAGCCGCCCAGACCCGAAATAATCACACAGAAATTGTGTGATTTATATATTATAAATATATAATTATAAATGTATAAATATATAATAAAATTGTGTGATTTTAT
>NW_026068191.1:1277234-1288398 GCF_014885135.2 Alexandromys fortis
TTTGTTTTTGCGATAGGGTTTCTCTGTGTAGTCCTGACTATACTAACTCACTCTGTAGAATAGGCTGGCCTCGATCCCACAAAGATCCGCCTGCCTCTGCCTCCAAGTGCTGGGATTAAAATGTGTACCACACTGCCCAGCATGATTATGTTTCTAACCTGGCTTTAAATATTGTAAAACTCATATCCCTGTGTAAGCATCCTTTCCACCTGAGCTCGAATGGGGTTAAAGTCTGTGACGCTGTGCTGCTTCTCCTTCATTCACAGGTGCACCAGGAACGTCTCTATCAAGAGTATAATTTCAGCAAGGCTGAGGGCCATCTGAAGCAGATGGAAAAGATATATACTCAGCAAATACAGAGCAAGGATGTAGAATTGACCTCTATGAAAGGAGAGGTCACCTCCATGAAGAAAGTTCTAGAAGAATACAAGAAAAAGTTTAGTGATATCTCTGAAAAACTTATGGAGCGCAATCGCCAGTATCAAAAGCTCCAAGGCCTTTATGACAGCCTTAGGCTACGAAATATCACTATTGCTAGCCAAGAGGGTTCCCAGGAACAAGCTACGATCACACAGTCCGGTGTCTTTGGCTTTCCATTAGGTAAGAAGGGATTTGATACCCAACACCTAGTTTTTAAACTATGATTTTGCACACTTTGAGGGTGGTGAGCCGTGGTGAGCTGTGGATTCCTTGCTTACTCTGCACACTGTTGCTCTCAGTTGTATTTGCATACTTTTAAATTATCTATTTTTTTTTTTTAACTTGAGACAAGGTCTCTACACAACTCTGAATGTTCTGGAATTCACTGTGTGGATCATTGTCCTCAAACTCACAGATCTGCCTGCCTCTGGCTCTCGAATCCTGGGATTAAAGCAGTGTGCTACCAAGTCTAGTTTAAATTATTGTCAGTTTGAGCAGAATTAATTAATTTCTGTAAAACAAATGTTCGAGTTGTGCATTGCTAGCTATTTGGTGGTAGTAATTAATATGAGCTATAACTTTTCGTTGGGGGGCGCTAAGCACTGCTGTTTTGTGTTTTCATGTGATTCCTTTAACCAGCTCTGTCATTAACCAATAAGGCCGTGTTTTAGTTTCTCTCACATGCCAAAATGTGTTTCTATTTCATTACATTTATTTACTTTGTGTGTGTGTGTGTGTCTGTGCGTGTGTGTGTGTCTGTGGGGCACTGTATACGTACCACAATGCACATGGACAGGTCAGAGGACAACGTGCATGAATCTCCGTGCACCAAGTGGGTCCTGGGGATTGAACTCAAGTTGTCAGGCTAGGTAGCAAGTGCCCTTACTCACTGAACCATCTTCGTGTTCCAGACTGCACAGTTGTTGTTTCTGCCCTTTGATCATTTAATTGCTTATTCAGTCACCATGTAATTACCGAATATATTTCCTGTGCCTGACTCTTGGGCATGATTCTAAGTAGTGAGGATGCGACTATTGTTCAAGTAGGCAATTTAAAATCTAGGCTGACTCAGGATCTTTTTCGATAGGTGGGTGACTCATTCCCACTTCTTGCCTTGATAGCAATAGAATCCAGTAGTTTTTCCTCAGTATTAATATAATTGTATAAATTGGCATACAAACATTGAAGTCTCTGGTGGTAGACTTTTCGAGTACTCAGATTTTGACGTTAATTATAGGCTAAGGAAAAATGTTCAGTGAGAGAAAATGATGTTCTAGAATGGGGATGAGGTGATAAGAACACACAAACAAAATGTCACGTGGCCAGGTCTAGTGGTACAAACCTTTAGTCCAGCCCATGGGAGGGAAAGGCAGATGGATCTCTGAGTTCCAGGACAGCCAAAGTTACATAGTGGGACCCTGTCTGGCAAAGAGCAAATAAATAAGGAACGTTCCTGCCTGGCACTGCGGTTGTGCACCTTCAGACACAGGACTCAGTTCCTGCCTGGCACTGAGGTTGTGCACCTTCAGACCCAGGACTCAGTTCCTGCCTGGCACTGCGGTTGTGTACCGTTACACCCAGGACTCAGGAGGCTGAGCCAAGTGGATTTCTGTGAGTTTGAGACCAGCTGGTCTACAAACTAGTTTCAGTACTCGAGTGAGATCAGTCTGAAAATGAGTTTTTTCTGCTTAGCTTCTTTATTTATAAATGACAGTTCTGTGTAGTGAGTCTTTCTTTGTATGCCAGCTCCTCAGTAATGACATGGAGACTCGTGATTAAATATGAAAGCTCGGCTATAGCTTGGGTTTATCCCACTAACTCTTATAATTTAAATTAACCCAGTTATGTTAATCTAAGTTTTGCCTCATGGCTTTTTACCTCTCTTCCATATTGTACATCTTGTACTTCTGGGTCTCCACTCCCCACCCCAGCCTAGATTCATCTCCTCTTCCTTTCTCTCTGCCCAGAAGTCCCGCCTAACCTCTTCTTGACTAGCCAATCAGAAGGTGCCTTGGCAAAGACACATCTTCACAGTGTACAAAAAGATTATTCCACAATAATTTAGTCATTCCAAATGGCTGTTGTACATAGTTTTCTTGTCCTTGTATGTGTTTCTTTATTCTTTTTGTATATTTTAAAAAAGATTCCTTTTTTATGTATATGTGTTGCCTGTGTAAGTATGTGTACCACTTGTGTACTGATTATGGAAGCCAGAAGAGGGTGTTGGATCCCATGGAACTGGATGGTTGTGACCCACGATGTGAGTGGTAGGAACCAAAGCTGGGTCTGCTGCAGGACCAGCACTGCTCCTAACCACTGAGCTTCTCTCTAGCCCTGTACTTAGCTTTTGATCTCTCTTATTTTTAGGTGGATACAATCAGCTTTTTCCTCTTCAATGAAGTCTGTTAAAGCCAAGGAAGGGTCTGGTAGGATTAGCCAGATGTTTATTCAATCTGTTTGCTTTTCACAGAAGCTATCATGTATTCTGTGGTAGGGAAGAGCTGAGTGACATAGTCTTTGCTCTTAGGTTAGGTCTTATTTATCTTATCACAGGAGATGAGTTTAAGATAATTCTTTTATCCATCTCATAGGAGTTAAATTGTGTTAGATTCAGTGGCTATTATTTTGTACCTAAAGATATATTAGGAAATATTCTTACATTCTTTCCTAATTCTCTCCCCTAGTGAACAGCTCAAAGTTTCCTTTGGACCGCACACCAGTTGGAAGCCGAGGTGGTGGAGATGAAGATGTTCAGTTCAGACCATTTTTTGTGGATTCTCCCGCAGCCCCGGAACCCACTAACAGTTTCTTTAGTTTTGCTTCTCAGAACCAGGAAGCAGAGCAGCAGGCCTGCAGCAGGGCCTTTAAAGCCAAGAGAGTCTAGTCTAGCTCGGGTCATGTTCCAGTCATCCACCTGTTTGCATACTGAAGTGACTGGCATTCCAGAGCTCACCTTAGGGGAGCTGGCTTGCTGTGGGTGTGTGCCTTCTGGTTTGGTTTCCTCCATTTATTCCGTGAACCTCATCTCTAGTTCATCTCTTCTCACACAGGCGCAACCCTGACTGTCATAAATCCCTATCAGACCAAGCTTGCTTACACTTCTGTGAGCGCCAGTGTTGAATTTACAGGGTGCTTTGGATTCTAGTATGCATATGTTAAGTGTGTGCATTGATTTTCCCTATTTACCAGTATATTTATGTAAAAATGATGGTCTTAGAAAGTGGTGTCTTGCTATTTGCTTGTATTATACACAGTCATGTGTTTTCATTGTGTTAGCTTGTTTTGGAAGTGTGTTTATGCCAGTGAATGGACGTGCAATTTGATACATATGTGTTCAGTTTCTATTTAAAAAGAATTTACCTTGATAAAAGTTATTTGCTGATTTAATTGGTATTTGTTTTAAAAATAAAGCTGCTTCTTAGCCTTTTTAACAGTTGTCGACATGTTTATTTGGGAATGCATTTCCTTTTTAGTGAGATTTATATTTATTTGTAATTTTGTATGTCTCTGTGTGGGCATGTGCACAAGAATTCAAAGACTTGATCTCGGCTGTTCTAATCACCTAATCTAAAATGTTGAACAAAGGTCGTCTTTGCTGAACTGCACAGCAAATGTGGTAATATAAAGGAATGAGGAGCTGGCTGTGGTGGTGCACATCTTTAATCCCAGCGCTCGGGAGGCAGTGGCAGGTAGATCTATGAGTTCTAGGTCAGCCTGGTCTACAGAGCAAGTTCCAGGACAGCCAGGGCTACAATCAGGAGCTTTTGTCTTAATCTTTTATGTGAATCTCCTAAGGGAGAAAATGGTTTTTCTGGTTCTGCTGAGTAAGAACAGCATCAAAATTGCCAGTTCTGCTGAGCTTGGAGTTATGCTGGAGTCCAGAGTATAGTAACATAGATTACAGTGTTTGGAGTTATGCTGGAGTCCAGAGTACAGTAAGATGGATCACAGTGCTTGGAGTTATGCTGGAGTCCAGAGTACAGTAAGATGGATCACAGTGCTTGGAGTTATGCTGGAGTCCAGAGTACAGTAAGATGGATCACAGTGTTTTCTTAGGTCAGTCAATTCTGCACAGGGTGGATGTGGAGTGTAGCTAGAGTGGGTGCATGGTTATAAGTGACCTCAAAGTGTGAACTTGATCACAGATTAGGTCAAGGTTTGAATTGTGAAGGCAAACTGGAAACAGCATCTCTCAGAAGCCGTTCCCATGGCAGTGCTACCAACCTTAAGAGTTATGATATAGTAATGAACATAATTTCCAACACTTCCTGGGATGAATTACAGAATTATCCTAAGTGCTAAGTCAGATTGCTGTTGAGGTAGTAAGAGTCACATTGAAGTCGCTTGAGGAATTTTCATGTTTAGTCCCCGTAGAAAATACTATTGCTTTACACAACGGAGTTTACTGTCTTCGGTTCTTCTCAGTCTAATGGTAGGCTAGCCTGTTTTGTGAACAGATTGTCCTGCTTCTACTTCCCAAGTCCTGAGATTACATGCTTCCTTAGAACGATAGACCAGTGTGTGTGTGTGTGTGTGTGTGTGTGTGTGTGTGTGTGTGTATGTGTTTGAGGCTAGATTTCTTTGTGTAGCCTTGACTTTCCTAGAACTCACTCTGTACATCAGCCTATCCTCAAACTCACAGAGATCTGCCTGCCTCTACTTCTGGAGGGCTGGGATCAAAGGCGTGTGTCACCATTCCACCACCACCTGGCTTAAAACTTTATTTTACTAAATCTCAAAGTAAAAATGGTGTATAGTGAAAAAAGATTAAGCATATCCAGCTTGAGAGATGTGTAGTTCAGTTCTTGTCCCCATATTAGACAGTTTGTAACTGCTTATAACTCCAGGTCCAAGGGGTTTGATCCCCTCTCCTGCTCTCTGAAGGTACCTATACTCATGGGCACATACCTACATGCAGACACAGAACACATATACATAATTTATAAATAAAGAAAATTTAAAAATCCATATTTCCAGATTTAATGCACTTTTATTTTTCTTGTATAAAAGCCCTATATGGTAGCCACAGCTGGAGTCTTGGTCCTCTGAACAGAAACTGGTGTGGACTTTCACAAGATGCTCAGTAAATTTCTGATAAGGAGACTTGGTGAACACAATCTTTTTCCAGAGGTCAGGTCTTGGAGATGGCACCAAAGGTGGCCTTGGCAAAGTTGTCCAGGGTGGCAGTGCAGCCCCTGGCTGATGTGTAGCAGTCGTCAGTCAGCCAGTGCCTCTGGGGACAGGGCTGAGACACCAGCACAGCCACAGCAGCCTGTCCCCTCGCATGGAACAGCGGGGGCTCGCCACTCATGTCCCCAGCAGCCAGTCCCCTCGCATGGAACAGTGGGGGCTCGCCACTCGTGTTCCCACAGCAGCCTTTCTGCACAGGGATTATGGAAAGATGAAGATGATGCCTCTCGGATGGCAGTGCCTACCTCCTTGGGGCACTTAATACCAGGACCAAGAGTAAAAATCCATATTTTATAGCTAATGAAATATATTTTATAGATTATAGTATAAAATAGGAATTTTTTTCCTATGATGTTTTCAATTTTGCTGGAAAAGGGTATGAGGAAATAGGTATCTTGAGCATTTTGAAATACAAGTAGGGTATAATTGAAAACTAAAAACGTAAACTTTCAGGAATATTGTTTCTTTAAAATTGTTCAAGAGTTTAATTTGCATGATAGGCTTTTTATTTTTATGATGTATTTCTTATTTTCTGTGCATTGGTGTTCTGTCTGCATGTATTTCTATGTGAGGTGTCAGATACCTTAGAACTGGAGTTACAGATAGGTGTGAGGAGCAATTTGAATGCTGGGAATTGAACCAGGGTCCTCTAGAAGAACAGCCAGTGAGTGCTTTTAACCACTGAGCCATTTCTACCATCCCTTAGTAGGCTTTTTTTTTTTTTTCCTTTAAAAGGTTGGAAAAAAGGAGAGGGAAATTATCCCTTCTTTGTTTCTGCTGCTTGGCCGCTTTGGAGGCAATTACTGTTGGAAGTGTCTAATGACTCTTTGCAGAGATTGTCTTTTAGCAAATGATTAAATTTTTTTTTTCATTGCAGCTGGATGTGGTGATGCATGTCTGTAATCCCAGTACTTAGAAGGCAGAGACAGGGGTTTCCATGAGTTTGAGGCCACCCTGGTCTACATAGACTACTAGACCAGCTGAGCCTATATAGGTAGATCTTGTCTTAAAAATTAAAATAAATGTCAGGTATAATAATGAATGGCTACAGTCCCAACACTTGGGAAATAGAGGCTGGAAGATCAGGAATTCAAGGTCATTTTTGGCTACAAAGCAAGTTCCAGGCCAGTTCGAGATACCTGAGACCCTGTCTCAAAAAGGCAGATGATTTAAAATGTTTATTTTTGAATAAACATTTTAAATAAAATTTTAATAAAAAATGGAAAATACAGTGAAAAGAGTTTTCTTGGCCCACCCATTTCTCTTGTCAGACTGTATCTTATGTTCCCTTTAGGAAATAATGAATATGAGAACATTATGGTAGCCTGCCATCCCAAATGTAGTAGAATTATTAGGATAATGTATTAAACATGCTAAAAATTACACGTGCAGAAATCTTCAAAGTTGGGTAAGATTTAGACAAGTTAGCCTTGTAGTACCTTCCCTTCCAAAATACCACCCAACACACGTGCTTTCACAACCGTTCTCGGTTTTCAAGAGCGATAGAAGCAAGGGCAAGAATACACGAAACAAAAATTTGATTATAATTAATCTAAGAATATTTTGATTTCGGAATTTGGCAAGGAAGTTTATGAAACAAAGTGATTACAAAGTCAGTATGTGCTTGTTATCCCAGCTGGGAGGCTGAGGCCAAAGAATCGGGCTGTCCAAGCCAGCCTGGACCACATAACCACAATGAGGGCAGTCTGATGCGTGTGGTGAGATCCGGCTTCAGACAGACGGACGGACGGACGGACAGACAAAAAAAACAACACCACCACCACAACCAAACAATAACGACAACAATAACAACCACTACCAACAACAAACAACAAAAATGAAGCAAAACAAAACGTCTAGGACGTCTTGGAGCAGCACAATTTTGGGTTAAGTTGGCAGCAGCCTCATCCCGGGGGCAGGTGGGCCTCCACAACCCTAGATGTCGCTGTTGGTTTCATCGCGAGAATGGCTGGGTCTCTGTGGTTATAAAGTTGGGGGAGGAGAAGCCGATGGTGGCTGGAATGATGGCTGATGAAGAGGAGGAAGAGAAGAAGCACGTCTTGCAGAAACTGCAGGTGAGGCTGTGAGTTAAAACTTTCCTGGTTGCTCTGGAAGGGGGAGCGCCGCGGTCAGAGCAGGCGGCGGTGAGCGGGGCTCCCCGTGGGCTGCTCGCTGGGAGCCGGAGGAAGTCCGCCCACTCGGGATTCCTCGGTCACAAGTCGCGTGTAAATGGAGTGGCGGGTCGCCTGACGGTTAACGGAGTTGGTCTCCACAGCGGCCATTTCTTGAGCATCTTTCTGCTTTGGACTTGGCAGCATTCGATGTTGCAATGCAGAGCGGACGCCCTGGTGTTAGCTTTAGGATTTACTCTGTTAATCTCCTAACCCCACCCCCTCCCCAGGTGGCTGTTGTAGAAAAGCTGAAAGGACTTTTCGTCAAGTTTCTGTCTTTACTTTTGTTTTAATGATCAGCATTTTCCTTAAACCTTAGAAACTCAGTTTGTGCTCTAAGACATCCTGAAATTTAAACTATAACTATCCTTAAATACTTTTAACAGTTTGTTTGTTCCTTTTATTGAGACAGGATCTTTCTTTTTTTGTAACTCTAGTTCTTCTGGAATTGGCTTTGTAGGCCAGGCTGCCATGAGCCACCATGCTGGGCTATTTCTAACAACTTTTAAAGCATTGATCAGGTGTCTGTGTTTCTTGGATGTGTTAAAATAACACTCAGCATGGACTTGATTGACCTTATTCCTTAGTGTGATTGGCAAAAATCAGATTTTTTCTCCCCGAGACAGGTTTCTGTGGGTATCCTGGGCAGTCCTGGAATTCACTGTAGACAAGGCTAGCCTAGAATTGCCTGAGATCTGCCTGCCTCTGCATATGCTTCCTGAGTGCTGGGATTAAAGGTGTGCACCACCAATGCCTGGCTAGAAACCAGATTCTTGATCCAATCCTCAGAGAGACTTTAGACACACTAAGTACATTTGGTGGTACAGAAAAACAAAACAAAACACAAACAAAGTGTTATGCCAAATAGTGTTTCTTGAGGCTGTTTGGAGTGGCTATGAATCACTTCCTCTTTTCACATGTTACTTGCATGTAACAACTTATTTATATTGCTGTTGCCATCACAGAAAGCTACTCAGTCCTGAAAAACCAAATCAACTAAAAAACAGTGAGACCTCATTCTGAATTTGCAGCCATGCTCATTGCGTGACGGATGGTTGTGACTTTTGCTTAGAACTCTGTTAAAAAAAAAATTCCAAAACTTGTGTTCCAGAGACCATTTGACCATTTTTACTCTAGGACTTGTTGAAAATTCTGGCTTTATATATGTTCAGATCAGTCTCTGCAGGACTTGTGTTTCCTGGGTTTAAAAGCACTGTAGAAAGAAGAAGGTGTCACTTGAATTACACACAGCAGATATGGATTCGTTAGTACCACGGTGCTATGTTAATTAGTTTAATCGCCCTATTTAATGAGAGCCAGTTGTGATCCAGCTTACACCCTTCCCTTGTGGAACCCACAGTGGTGATGCCAGGAGGAATGAATGAATAGGTCATATAATTTAAAATGCTAGGCACCTTGAAGGGAACTAGGAGTGACTAATTGTGGCGGAGGGGGAGCGCTGCAGTGGTTTAGGTAGGGTGCTGGTTCATTTTTTTTTTTTTTTTTTTGTCAATCAGACGTGAGCTGGATCACCTGGGAAGGGGGAGCCTCAGTTGGCCTGTAGGCAAGGTTGTGGGGGTTCATGATTGATGGGTTCACAATTGAAGTGGGAGGGACCAGCCCCCTATGGGCAGTGCCTGCTTCAGGCGACTGGGTCTGGAAAGTCTCGCCTCCAGGGTCTCTCCTTCAGTTCCTGCCTCCAGGGTCTCTCCTTCAGTTCCTGCCTCCAGGGCTCGGCCTTGATTTGCTGCTGTGGCTTCTTCCCCTGAAGGGTCACGATAATTTACTAGCTTTCCTTTCCTTCCCAAGTTGGTTTTAGTCTTTTCTTTTTTCTTTTTATCATACAAACGGAAAGCAAACGGGCAGATAATTAGGGAAAGTCTTTCTGAGAACTTGGCGGTTAAGCTCCTATCCCGAGTGATGCTGAGGAAAGAGTCACCAAGGAGACCGAGGAAAGGATCCAGATGCAGGGGTAGCGAAGGCTCCAGAGGCTGGAGGACAGTCCATGGCCTGAGGAGCCGGGGGCAAGGAGGGTGAGAGGTGGAGTCTGGTGCTATCTTGAGGTACTGGAGGAGAGATTTTATTGTCTGCATGGTGAATTCCTCATGAGTTTTGGGGGAGTAGAAGCATACTGACCAGCTGAGAAGTTCTTGCAGTAGTCAGTCCCATAAGGAAGCTGGTTTAGTCAAGACTGATAATAAAGCCAGGAGGGTGACCTCAGGGTGATAGCTGACATAATTAAATGGGATTGGACTGTATGTTGGACTGTGTGGGCCTTCTGCAATTTGCCTTCAGGAAAGAATAGTGAAACAGTTTTCTGGCAAGACAGGAGGACTTAGACGCGTTTAACGTTTACTCAACGAGAAAATGCAAGAAGGAAGCCCCAAATAAACAAAATCTCCCCAAACTCTCCAAGGTCATCAAGTTCAAGTTGGTTGGTTTGTGGTGGAAAACAAGGCCATGCACCTTCATATATCAACCTGTGAAAAAATAATGGATAATCGGTATTTTTAAACAAGTGCAGTTTTATTTTGGGAGTGTTTTTTCTTTTATTTCTTTCGTGTAAGTGTGTGTGTGTGTGTGTGTGTGTGTGTGTACTACAGATAGTACCCAGAGAGCCTTATGTGTACTATCTGTAGCCACGAGTAAACAGTGCTTAAAAGTATATTTTATTGGAACCACCTCCCTCCCCCTCTTAGTGTTTTATTGCTGTGAAGAAGACACCATCACTACTGCAACTTTTATAAAGGAGAGCTCTTAATTGGGGCCGGCTTACAGTTTCAGAGGTTTAGTTCTTTATCATCCTCGCAGGGAGCATGGGCACTCAGGCAGACTTGGTGCTGGAGGAGTAGCTGAGATTTCTGCATTTGGATCTCCAGGAGGCAGTAGGAGAGAGAGACTTTTGAAACCTAAGAGCCCACCCCCAAAGACACACTTCCCCCAACAAGGCCACACCTCCTAATCCTTTCACATGGTGACCAGGCTTTCCAGTCTGAGCCTGTGGCGGCCATTCCTTTTGAAACCACACTCTCCCAGCTTTGTTTTTTGAAACTGTAACCCTGTCTGTATTGGAGTGCACCTTCATGACTGAGTTTTAAAACAATTAAAAAATTTTTTTTTATGGGGCCTGGAGAATTGGCTCAATGGTTAAGAGGACTTACTGTTTTTGGAAAGGACCCAGGTTCAATTCCTAGCACCCGCACGGAGGCTCCCACCTCCTTAGGCACCAGACACACCTGTGGTCCACATACATGCCTGCACACACCTGTGGTCCACATACATGCCTGCACACACCTGTGATCCACATACATGCCTGCACACACCTGTGGTCCACATACATGCCTGCACACACCTGTGGTCCACATACATGCCTACACGCACCT
>NW_026068191.1:1288790-1299764 GCF_014885135.2 Alexandromys fortis
GTGGTCCACATGCATGCCTGCACGTACCTGTGGTCCACATACATGCCTGCACGCACCTGTGGTCCACATACATGCCTGCACGCACCTGTGGTCCACATACATGCTTGCAGGGCAAACACAGTAGAGAGAAGGCCGCTAGTTTGTTCCCAGCTGCTCAGAACCGGAATAATCACACATAAACTATATTAATTAAATCACTGCTTGGCCCATTAGTTCTAGCTTCTTATTGGCTAACACTTATATCTTAATTCAAACCATTTCTAGTAATCTGTGTATTGCCACGTGGCCGTGGCTTAACGGGTAAAGTTCTTTTTGGCTCTGGCAGGGCTAACATGGCTTCTCTCTGTCTCTGCCTCCTTTTCCCAGCTTTCAGTTTAGTTTTCCCTGCCTAGCTAAGTTCTGCCCTGCTATAGGTCCAAAGCAGTTCTTTATTAATTAATGGTAATCACAGCACACAGAGGGAAATCTAACATCAAAACACTCATATCCAGAAATTATAATATAAATTTAAAAAATTATGTATTGGGATGCATGCCAGGACACATGTGTAGAGGTCAGAGGACAGCTTGCGGAAGCTGGCTGTCTCCCTTTACCATGTGGGTTCTGGGAGCTGAGCTCAGGTCGTCAGACTTGGCAGCAGACCCTTGCCTTTACCCACGAGGCCTTCTCTCCTACTCAGAAGCCCAGCTTTAATGCTAAATTGCAAAGTTTTGGGGACCAGAATAAGCTAGAATGACGTTGGTTTTGGTTTATTTCAGGTCTCCAGGTGTCTCTCCCTTCTGGGATGTGAGTTGTGAGATCGGTACACATGTAGTGCTGAGGGACCAGTGTGGGACAGTTTGTGACCATGAGATCCTGCAGTCCTGGCCCTTCCTCCTGATCAGTAGCGTTCGTTAGGACTGGGGACCTTGTTGTGCTGTGCCTCGTGTGAGATAAGAGGCTAGGCCAGAGGCTGTGCAGTTGATGTAAAATCTTTCTTTTTAACGATTCTGTTTTGTCTTTTTTCTGTTTTCCAGGAACTGGTGGATCGACTCTACTCATTTCGAGACAGCTATTTTGAGACACACGGTGTTGAGGATGCAGGACGGAAGCAGCGGGATGTGCAGGATGAGGTGGAGAAGACCCTGCAGCAGATGGAGGAAGTACTGGGTATGAGCGCCAGGGAGCATCCAGCCCCCTGCCCTTCTCAGCGTGGTGTCCTGTGTGGGGCTGTAGGTTAGACCACAGTGCTGCCATGTTCCTGTGTGGGATAGTGCTCTTCCACTGCAAAGGTTTGATTATAGCAAATGGCATAAAAGAATATACCTTTTGTAATAATCTTAATATGTTTACCTGATTCTTCTGCCTCTATTTTTTTTTTTCTTTTTTCTTTGAGACAAGGTCTTACTATGTTGCCCTGGCTGTCTTAGAATTTGAATTTAGACCAGGCTGGCCTTGAAATCACTTTTAAGTCTACTGCCTCTGCCTCCCAAGGCTGGGATTACAGGTGTGTGCCACCACACCTGGATGCTCAGGTGTTCTTGAAAGATTTTGACTGCTGATAGGCTGAAGTCTAACCCTTCCCATGGCATGCAGTCCCTGCTGCCTGTTTCCTAAACTCAGCTCTGAAGTTTTGTTTCCTGAGGACTTTTTTTCCTTTTCTCCTGAGGCAGGGTTTCTCTGTGTAACAGCTTTGGCTGTCCTGGAACTCACTCTGTAGACCAGGCTGGCCTTGGACTCACAGAGATCTGCCTGCCTCTGCCTCTCAACTGCTGGGATTAAAGGCGCCCACCACCCGGCTTGCCAAGGACTTTTAATTACTGCTTCTATTTATCTAGGAAATTCCCTCGCTCTCTTTAAATTGCTATTCTGATATTCATTTAACTTTAGTAGGTCGTATAAATCAAGAAATTCATCCATTTCCTTTTGCTTTTCCAGTTTGATGGAGTGTAGAGTTTTAAAGTATGTCCTTAAGATTACCTGGATTTCCTTGGTGTCTGTTGTGATGTCCACTTTTCTTTTTTCTTTTTTTTCTTTTATATTTTGGTTTTTCAAGACAGGGTTTCTCTGTAACATTGGAGCTTGCTCTGGAACTAGCTTTTGTAGCCAGGCTGGTCTCGAACTCAAAGAGATCCACCTGCCTCTGCCTCCCAGGTGTTGGGATTAAAGGTATGCGCCACCACCGCCCAGCTGTATTATCCACTTTTTATCTATAATTTTATTAATTTGGATCTTCTCTTTCTGTCTTTTAGTTAATTTGGCTAATGGTTAATCAGTCTTACTGATTTTTTTTCTCAAGGAACCAACTATTATTTTCATGGATTCTTTGTAACTTATTTATTTATGTTTTTGTTTCTGTTTTGTTTATTTCAGTCCTGAGTTTGATTATTTTTTGCTATCTGCTCTTTTTGGGCGTTATTTCTTCTTTTTGTTCTAGAGCTTTCAGGTTTGTTGTTTCTAACCTGAGATCTTTCTAACTGTTTTTTATAGGCATTTAGTACTATAGCACGCCTCTTAGAACTGCCTTCATTGTGTCCCACAAGCTTGAGTATGCTTGTTTTTCTGTTCACTCAGCTCTTAAAGACTTTGATTCCTTCTTCATTCTCTCTGGACGCACTTTCACTCAGTAGTGAATTGTTCAGTGTCCGTGAGTTTGCATACTTTCTGTTGTTTACCCAGCATTAGTCCGTGGTGGTCAGATAGGGTGCAAGGTGTTATTTCAGTTTTCTTACATACATTGAGATTTGCTTTGTGTCCGAGTATGTGGTCAGTTTTGGAGAAAGTTCCATGAGGTGCTGAGAAGAAGGTATATTCTTTAATGTTTGGGTGGAGTGTTCTGTAATTATCTGCTAGGTCCATTTGATTTATGACATTATTTAACTCCAGAATTTCTTTATTTTTTGTCTAGATGGCCTGTCTCTTGGCAAGAGTAGGGTACTGAATTTACCTGCTATCACTGTGTGCAGGTCACTATGTAATTTTAGCTGGGATAGTGTTCTTTTATGACCCTTAAGTTTGGTGCATATGTGTTTAGGATTGCAATGTCTTCCTGGTGGATTTTTCCTCTGATGAGTGTGTAGTGTCCCTCCCCATCTGGTCTGATTAGTCTGGTTTGAAGTCTATTTTGTCAGGTATTAAAATGGTTATACCTGCTTGCTTTTGGGATCCATTTACTTGGAATATCATTTTTCCATCCTTTTTTCCTGAGTGATGTCTTCTTTGATGGTAAGGTGTGCTTCTGCGATGCAGGAGAAGGATGAAGCCTGTTTTCTAGTCCAGTCTGTTAGTTTTTGTCTTTTTAGTAGGGAATTGGTATGAGAGTCATCAATGAGCAATGCTGTTTGATTCCTGTATTTTGTTGTTATGGTGTGGGTTTTCCTCTTTTGATTTGCTGTTCTGAAATTATTTATTCCTTTCAATTTTTGGGGTATAGTTAAAACACTCTACAGAGTAATGTTTTTTCTTCTAGTGCCTCAGTAGGACTGGATTGGTAGATAGATACGGCTTATATTTGATTTTAATGTGGAATGTTTTTCTTTCTTGTATTGTGATTGATAGTTTTGTTAAGGATAGTAGTCTGGATGGGCATCTCTGGTCTTTTAGAGTTTGTAGAATATCCTCCCATGTCCTTCTGGATTTTTGGAGACTCCATTTAGAAGTCAGGCTTTATTCTAGTGGGCCTGCCTTTGTATATTATTTTGTCTTTTTTCCTCGTGGTTTTGATATTCCTTTTTTATTCTGTATACTTAATGTTTTGATAATTACGTGTTTTAGTTAGGGTTTCTGTTGCTGTGAAGAGACAACATGACCATGGCAACTGTATAAAGGAAACCATTTTGATTGTGGTGGCTCACTCACAGTTCAGAGGTTTAGTCCATTGTTGTTTTGGTGGGAAACAGGCAGATACAGACAGACATGGTGCTGGAGAAGGAGCTGAGAGTTCTTACATCTTGTTAGACAACAGGAAGTGGTCTGATTCACTGGGCGTGGCTTGAGCATATAGGAGACCTCAAAGCCACTTCCACAGTGACACATTTCCTCCAACAAGGCTAGACCTATTCCAACAAAGCCACACCTCCTAATAGTGCCACTCCCTATGAGATTACAGGGGCCGATTACATTCAAGCCAGCACGTAAGTGGTGTGGAGGATTTCTTCTCAGGTGCAGTTTATTTAGTCGTCTGTATGTTTCTTGTACAGGGGAAATTTTCTTGTATGGTTTTATTGAAAATATTTTCTGTGCATTTGATCTAGGTTTCCTATTATTTGTAGATTTGGTCGGGGGAGCAAGCTAAGGGATAGGTCTGCACCAAGAGTCCCCAGGGAGTTGGAAGTTTGATAAGAGGAGGAGCTCCTGAAGAGTAAGAGGAAGGGAATCCCTGGAGAGAAGGGTGAAGTGGCTGGGCGAGCCCTGGGCCTGCACACAGAGGTGGAATCGGGTGGGAGGAGGGGCACCTGCAGGGAGGGCAGAGATGGTACTGGAAGGTAGTGAAAGTCTACCACTGGGGGTCTTTCTAGGTATTGGTGGCTGACACAGAGGAATGGGAATGAGCTGGAAGGCAAGAGAATTCCCAGGAAGGAGCAAAGTTGGTCCGCACTAAGGCTAGGTGGTGTCTCCAGCCATGTATCTGTTAAGGAAAAACACTCCCTGGTTTTTCACCGCCTGATCTTTACCCCTTCTTCCTAGGTCCTGTCCAGGGTGAGGCCCAGGCTCTAATGCTGAAGGGAAAGGCCTTGAATGTGACTCCTGAGTACAGCCCTCAGGCTGAGGTGCTTCTGTCAAAGGCTGTGAAGCTGGAGCCTGAGCTGGTGGAAGCCTGGAACCAGCTGGGTGAGGTGCACTGGAAGAAAGGGGATGTCGCCGCTGCTCACACCTGCTTCTCAGGAGCCCTCACCCACGTGAGCTGCCAGTTCCCCATACAGTTGGGAAGTAGGGGATTCCTTTGGTTCTCTGAATTTCTCTCCAGGAAGAATAGCAGATCAGAAATGAATCTGAGCTAGGAGAATAGAACCAGAAGGGAGGTCGGATGGGGATCAGAGGAGAAAGCTGAGGTCAGTGTGGACCTGGAAAGGGGAGGGAGAATCAGGGCAGTTGAGTGTGTGTCTCTCCATTTGCAGTGCAAGAACAAAGTCTCCCTGCAGAACTTGTCAATGGTGCTTCGGCAGCTGCAGACCGAATCCGGAGATGAGCATTCTCGTCATGTCATGGACAGCGTCCGGCAGGCCAAGTTGGCTGTGCAGATGGATGTCCTTGATGGCCGCTCCTGGTGTGAGTGTTAGGAAAAGACGTCCAGGCTTGTACAGTAGCGGTTCTGAGCCATGGCTGCGTACTAGAATACAGCAGTGGTTCTCAGCCATGGTTATGTACTAGAATACAGTAGTGGTTCTCATCCACGGCTATGTACTAAAATCATTGGGAGGCCAGCTGTGAAGCCCTGAGCTTGTTTCTCTCTTTTTTTTAAACTTTGTGTTTGTGCATGTGTGTGTGCACGTCCATGCATGTATGAATGCCCATGCACACGTGGAGACCAGAAGATGCTGTTGTATCCCTAGGTGGAGTTACTGATGTTTGATGGGTGCCTGGCTGGGATCTAACCTCTGGCCCTATGATTCTGCTGCTTGCACTCCTCACTGCCGAGGTGACCTGCAGCCCCTTGTTTTGAAGAGCTGCTGTTGGAGCTCTTGGAGACTTACATTTCCCTTTAAGCAGTGCAGGTGTCCTTGTTTACCTTCTGTTGCTCCAGTAAACATGACCAAAAGCTACTTGGGGAGAGAAGGATTTATTTCAGCTTATCACTGTCCACTGTAAAGGGAGGCTAGGCAGGAACTCGAGGCAGGAACCTGGAGACAGGAATTGAAGCAGGAAGGCTGCTTACTGGTTTGCTTTCCGGTGTCACGGTTAAGCACCTACCTGTCCAGGTGTGGTGCTGCCCACAGTCATTTGGCACACCTCCCCTATCAATCATTAATCAAGAAAATGGCCCGCGGACATACCTGCAGTTCAATTGGATGGAGGCGTCTTATTGAAGATGAATTATTAAGAATCCCCCTCTTCTCAGATGACCCTAGCTTGTGTCAAGTGATTCCCTCCAAACCAAACAAACAAAAATCAACATAAGCACCACCCTTCCCCCCAACTAAAACTAGCACACAGGGCTTTTGTAAAATCATTGGGAGTTCAAGTTTCAGTTTATCTCAGTGGAATTTGAACTAATCAATACAGTGTAATACCTGGTTTGGGTGAGAGGTAAGGCTTTTCAGAAATAGACTTCTGAGTCTCCGTGCTCAGGAGGTAGAGGCAGGTGGATCATTGCTAGTTTGAGGCCAGCCAGGGCCACATTGATGAGATTCTGACTTAGGGGGAAAATGGCTGGTGACATGGCTTAGTGGTTAAGAGCACTGGTTGGTCTTTCAAAGGATCCAGGTTCAATTCCCAGCACCTGTTTTACAACTCACAACTATCTGTAAGTCCGGTTGCACAGGATCTGATGTCCTCTTCTGATCTCCACTACTGCGTGGTGTAGTGCATTGACATACACACAGGCAAAACTCGCATGCACAGACAGTAAAAGTAAGTGAATGTTTTTTAAAGAAAAGTTTGGAAGCACAAAACCTTACAGGCCCCTACCCCTCCCTGAGGATGTATAGTAATTAATGGTTGTTGGCGGAGGGAGAGACATTTTCTTCTGTGTTGTGACCACTGGTAAGGTTCCCATATCCCAGCAGGTTAAAATAAGCAGATTGAAGAAGGGGGGTCTGTGGACGTGGAAGGGAACAGGAGAGGGATAATGAAGGACATACATACAATAAAACATATCCTATGCGTGTATGGATTATTAGATGCAATAATGTATGCTAACAAACACTTTAAACATGCAGACTCCCGAGAGCTGCTGGTCGCATCTTGGACTGGGCTCTGAGATGGTGCACTGCTGTTGCTCTTGCAGATATCCTGGGGAACGCATACCTTTCTCTTTATTTCAATACTGGCCAGAACCCTAAGATCTCCCAGCAAGCCCTCAGTGCCTATGCTCAAGCAGTAAGTACTTGGGATCCCCAGGGTGGACGCAGAGGCAGCGACTGAATCAGGAGTAGTACTGGCAGAGATGGCTCACAGCTCACGTGTCTGCATGGGGACTTTAGATGTTAGGGATGGGGCCTTGAGTTTCCTCGGTTTCTTACAGGCACCCGTAGTGGAAGCATGGAGCCTATTCTGGCATGCTCATCTCTTCTTAGTAGGGCAAAAAGCTTAGTAGAATAATGCTTGCGTAATGTTAAAGGGCAGAGAAGCTCTGAAGATTAGGTAGTGGCTCCGGGTCTGCCGTGGTTAGGCTTCATGTTTGCAGGGAGCCACACAGTGCAGCTCACACATGCTCTGTGTTCTAAGCTGTGCTTATGCTGAGGACACTCGCTTGGTGGTTGGCTCCCTGAGGCTTAGAGTGCCCTCTCTTCCCTGTTAGAAGGCTCACTCTTACTTTCAGAATGCTGTTTATGTAGCCTTCCTATTCATCCCATCCTTTGCGTTCAGGTTCTTTACACAGTGGCTGTTGACCTTCCTCAGCTCTCTGCCCCTTTAAGCAGCTATTGTGAGTTCAGACCGTGATGCAGAGACTGCCCAGAGGTTTACCCCAAACTGTGCATTTTTTATTTTATAAACTGGGTCTCAATGTGAAACCCTGACTTGCCTCAAACTTGAGATCCCCTGTCTCTGCCTTGTGGGGGCCGGTGTTATAGACACGTCCGGCCTTCTACGCTAATTGTAAAGTTTTGTGAGTGTTTACATTTTTTTTTAAGAAAGGGACTAATTTCTTTTTTATATATATTTATTTATTTATTATGTATACAATATTCTGTCTGTGTGTATGTCTGCAGGCCAGAAGAGGGCACCAGACCTCATTACAGATGGTTGTGAGCCACCATGTGGTTGCTGGGAATTGAACTCAGGACCTTTGGAAGAGCAGGCAATGCTCTTAACCGCTGAGCCATCTCTCCAGCCCGTGTTTACATTTTTAAGAACATGCAGGCACCAAAGCTACAGATAAACCCTGTCTCGAAAAAAACAAAACAAAACAAAAAAAAAATAAAAAAGAACATGCCGTCAAAATTCTGTGTTTGTTCTCTGCTGTATCGTTTTTGTTTAGTTTTTCTAGTTAGGGTTTCTCTGTGTAGCCCTGGCTGTCCTGGAACTCTCTGTAGATCAGGGTGGCCTCAGACTCACAGAGATCCACTTGCTGTTGCCTCCCGAGAGCTAAGAATAAAGGTATGTGCCTCCACTGCCCGGCACATAGTTGTTTTTGACTCTTAACTTTGTCTTCTGCATTTAAAAACATCTTTGAAGCAGCTGTTTGAGTGG
Organism: Alexandromys fortis; assembly: GCF_014885135.2. Classification (NCBI taxonomy): domain Eukaryota; kingdom Metazoa; phylum Chordata; class Mammalia; order Rodentia; family Cricetidae; genus Alexandromys; species Alexandromys fortis. Next base: position 1,297,122 of record NW_026068191.1, read on the forward strand.
TCTTAGTTCGTGATGCTGTGCCTAGGTACTGAACATATTTAGAAACATCAGCACTGTTTTCCCCCCGCGTTTCTCTGCGGGTCAGAGCTGAGTCCTTCCTTCAGAGTCAGAAGTGACTGACTGTGTCCCTGAAGGAGCTGGACAACACCATGACTGCCTTATAAGTCATGCCTTAGCCTTTCCTCATTTGTACCTGTGTTACGACTTAATTCTGAAAAGTCAGAATTCGTTCATATTTTTATCTTTTATCTATTTTTGTAATACTGTGTGGGTTAGTATGACCATATTTTAAAGTTGTACACATTGAGTCAGCTTTGTATCTCCAAGGCTTCAAGAGGGAGTGGTGCCCCATACACTAGTTACTGATGAGCTGAGTGGCGACATGGGTGCAGATAGCATTTCAGCTCGGAAGAACCTCAGTCTCTTCTGAGGAGATGAAGTCTGCAACATGTTGAGCTTGGGCGTCCTTAAAATTGAGTCAGGATGTCATTGATCTTTTTATCCTGTTGCAGGAGAAGGTTGACAGGAAAGCGTCTAGCAATCCTGACCTTCATCTCAACAGGGCGACGGTAAGACCTGGGGGTGGGGCTCATCTGCAGGTAAAATACAAAGGACACACAGGGCCTGCAGAGATGGCCGGGAGGCTCTGACAGAGGACCTGGTTTGGTGCCTAGCCCTGTGCGGCTCTAACTTCAGTTCTATGGAACCCGAGCATACCCATGGCACACACACATACACACAGGCAAAACACTTATAAAATAAAATGTCTTAAAAAAAGACAGCTGAGCCTTAGCTTCTGAGGTAACTGACTGAGTTACACAGAGACAAAGCTGGGCACAGGCCATGAGAGGAAAGCCCGATTCTGTTTAGGAAGAGCTAGCTGAGTCCGACTTCAGTGTGACCTCAGTGTGACCCCAGGAGTCTCTTAAGGGAAGGAAGGGACTGAGGCAGATGGGGAGGTGGCTTAGGAGAGTTCCGATTTTAAGTATGAATAGAATGACATGACCCAGCATGCTCCACAGCTTCAGAGCTTGTGAGTTGTGTCCTGGAAATGGGTTTGTCTTTGTACTGTCTTCTCCTTGGCCCAAAGAATGGGGCCCAGTATAGGACAGGACCATGACTGAGGGGGTACAGTTGTCCTCTGACGGGAACATGACTGAGGGGGTACAGTTGTCCTCTGACGGGAACATGACTGAGAGTATACAGTTGTCCTCTGACGGGACCATGACTGAGAGTATACAGTTGTCCTCTGACGGGAACATGACTGAGAGTATACAGTTGTCCTCTGACGGGACCATGACTGAGAGTATACAGTTGTCCTCTGACGGGAACATGACTGAGAGTATACAGTTGTCCTCTGATGGGACCATGACTGAGAGTATACAGTTGTCCTCTGATGGGACCATGACTGAGAGTATACAGTTGTCCACTGTAATGTTTCTTCCTTGTAGGTTGTTTGTCTATCCTGATAATCTGGGTTACTTTCCTACAGTTACATAAATATGAAGAGAGTTATGGGGAGGCCCTAGAGGGTTTCTCCCAGGCGGCTGCACTGGACCCTGCATGGCCAGAGCCCCGGCAACGAGAGCAACAGCTCATGGAATTCCTCACTAGGCTAACCAGCCTCCTGGAGAGCAAGGTGAGCTGCCAGTCACCTACAAAAGGAGTACATTTAGGTGGTAGTGGGCAGGTGATTTGGTCAATATGCCAGCTTCCAGCTGGTCTATTTCCCCTTCTATTGCAGGGAAAGACAAAACCCAAAAAGCTCCAGAGCATGCTGGGAAGCTTGCGTCCAGCCCATCTGGGCCCTTGTGGTGATGGGCGCTATCAGTCAGCCACTGGGCAGAAGGTGACCTTGGAGCGCAAGCCCCTGAGCTCGCTGCAGCCCGGGGTGAACAGCGGTGCTGTGGTCCTGGGGAAGGTGGTGTTCAGCCTGACCGCAGAGGAGAAAGTCCCCTTGTGAGTTTCATTTCCTTCCCCATTAACTAGTTGTTCTCACTTTCTGGCTGGTAAAGACATTACACACATCATCGGCTTTCACTACTGCTCCATGTGCAGGCCTGTCTAGGAGATAGCAAGCGATCTCCTTTATTATTATTGTTGTTATTTTACAGTAGTAAAGTTCTGTTATATTTATCTTATGTATGTGTGTGGCAGTGCACGTGTGCCTGTCTTCATGTGGCATTCAGAGAAGGACCGGTTCTTCCAACGTGTGGGTCTCATCAGATGTGGCCACCAGGCCTGGCAGCAGGAGATTTAACCCAATGAGCTGTCTTGCTGGCCTCCAGTAGTCTCACGGTAGAGGCATTTGTGGGTTCTGCCACTGCCTGTTGTTTTCCCCTGAGTTTGCTCCTTTGTCAATTCCTAAATTCATACCTGAAACTCACAGGTCATTTTTAAAAAATGTGCATGAGTGTTTGTGTGCACGTCTGTGTGCTGTGTGTGAGTGTGTGCATGTCCGTGTGCTGTGTGAGTGTGTGCACGTCTGTGCTGTGTGTGAGTGTACATGTCTGTGCTGTGTGTGTGTGCAGGTCTCTGTGCTGTGTGTGAAGTTCAGAAGGCTTCAGATTCTCTGGAACTGGAGTTATGGATGGTTGTGAGCAACCATGTGGATCCTGGGAACTGAACCTGGGTCCTCTGCAA
>NW_026068191.1:1307265-1328431 GCF_014885135.2 Alexandromys fortis
GAGCACGTGTGGGTGTGCACAGGCCATGGAGCATATGTTTCTCCCACTGTGTGCATCCTGGATTGGCAGCTACAGTGGCAGGTGATTTACTCACTGAACCATCTTCCCAGCCCAGGAAAATGTTAGATCCTGAAAACTCAGGATTTGGTGAGTACTGTACTTGCTTTGTTCTTCACATATTTCTTGGTCTCTGGTTGAGTTCCTTTTTTCTACTGCAGTAGTTTGCTTATTTGGGCTAGCCTCAGCCCTGCAGTGATAACCCCATCCCCACCCATGTCTTTGCCTCCCAGGTGCTGGAGCACAGGCCTGTAATCCATGAAGTGGGCTACCGCTGTGCCCATGCTCCCGCTGTGTGGCTCTGTAGCATCCTCAGTTACCGCCTTCCCTTTGGAGGCAGGTTTCTCTGTGCCAGACGTGGCTGTCCCGGAGCTCACTGTGAGAGCAGTCTGGCTTTGCCCTCACGAGGGCCACCCGCCTCTGCCTCTCAAGTGTCGCATGTGCACCAGCATGCTGGGTCTCATTTCTCTTTTAAATTGAACTTATTTAAATTATAACTTATTATTATGTGTGTACATGTGATCCTGCATGCATATATGCCATGGCATGCATGTGAAGGTCAGAGGACGACTTTGGAGTTGGTACTTGTGTGACAGATTTTTTTTTTCTAGCAAGACACAACATTTACGTCTATTTACACCAGAAGGGGAGCACAGGACAGACCAAAATAGCGATCGCTCCAATGTCCAGTTTCATGAACCAACGAGTTTCTGTTCTATTGCACTCAGAAACAGGAGCATGGGTGAGGGATTGCTTACAGGAGCAGACGTGACCACCCCGACGTGGGCGGCGCTGTCTGTGCAGCAGCAGCATTCAGAGGAAATGCCCGTTCTGAGTGGCTTGGTCCACCCCGCGCTGTTCACTCCCTTTACAGTAACGGCAGTGGCCCTCAGATACTTCTGCCTTTCATAGTCTTCTGCACATTTGACACTTTGAGGCTGGGGACCCTTCCCTTCCCTCTTGGAGGATGTGTTTCAGCTAGGAGGGATGCAGCAATTGGGAGGAACATGCCAGTTCTCTGCCCTGCCCGACGTTCCGGCGTGTGTGTGCTTAGTGGTCTCAGAGGTCAGAAGAGGGCATCAGATCTGGAGTTAAGAGTTTCTGATTGCTGTGAGCTACCTTGTGGGTGCTGGTAACTGAACCCAGGTCATCTGCAAAAACAAGTGTTCTTAATGGCTGAGGTATCTCTCCAGCTCCTCACCCTTCCCTCCCCTTTTCTCCCCTCTCCTCCCTTCCCCTCCCCTCCCCTCCCCTCCTTTTTCTTTTTCTCTCTTCCTCTTCCCTTCCCTCTCCCTTCCCCTCCCCTCCCTTCCTTCTTTTTTTAAGACAGGCTCTTAATCATGTGTCTTTGGCTGGCCTGGAACTCACAGGGATCCTCCTGTATCTGTCTCCTGAGTCCCAAGATCAAAGGTGCATGCCCCCAGCCCTGGCATTCTTAGACAGGCTCTCTCACTGAATCTGCTGTTCATGTGCAGAACAAGACCAGCAGGCCAGCAAGGCCCTGGGACCCTCCTCTCTTCCACTCCCCAGCCGTAGGACCACAGCCTTTTTACATAAATGGTTAAGGGCCTGAATTCAGGTCTTTATGCTTGTGTGGTCAACTCTGTGTCAGCTGGTCTGTTTTCCCAGTTTCCCTGCCTTGTTGTGCATATGTCTCTTTGTGTGTATGTTTCTTTATATGTATGTGGGGTGTGTTTGTGCGTGTGTATGTTTCTTTATATGTATGTGGGGTGTGTTTGTGCGCGCGCATGTGTACACATGCATGTGTGTGTAGGGTGTTGAGGTTGGTGTTAAATGTCTTCCTCAGTTGCCCTCCACCTTCTTCACTGGGACAGGTTTCTCGGTTGAACCCTGAGCTGACTGTTGTAGCTAGTCTAGATGTTTATCAGCTTGTTCCTTGGCTGGAGTTACCAGTGGGCAGTGTAGACCTCACGATCGTGTGATTCTGAGGCTCTGAATTCTAGTCCTCACGCTGGCGCAGCAAGCACGTGAATCAGCGAACCACCCAGTCTTTTTTTTTCTTTTCTTTTTTTTTTTTATTAAAGATTTCTGTCTCTTCCCCACCTCCGCCTCCCCTTTTCCTCCCCCTCCCCCAATCGAGTCCCCCTCCCTCGTCAGCCCAAAGAGCAATCAGGGTTCTCTGCCCTGTGGGAAGTCCAAGGACCACCCTCCTCCATCCAGGTCTCGTAAGGTGAGCATCCAAACTGCCTAGGCTCCCACAAAGCCAATACGTGCAGTAGGCTCAAAAACCCATTGCCATTGTTCTTGAGGTCTCAGTAGCCCTCATTGTCCGCTATGTTCAGCGAGTCCGGTTTTATCCCACGCTTTTTCAGACCCAGGCCAGCTGGCCTTGGTGAGTTCCCGATCCACCCAGTCTTGTTAGACAGAGTCTAACTGACCTTCAGGATCCTGCCTCCCACTCACCAAGGCTGGGATCACTTATGCTACCACACGGAGTTTAGCTTTCCTGTTTTAACCCCTGGTTTTCCACTTTTCTCCCCATATTTCCTTATTTTCCCTTTTGCTTTTTGGAATGGGGTTTTACTACATAGTCCATGTTGGTTGTAAATTCTATATATTTCAAGCTGGCCTTGAACTTGGGATCTTCTTAGCTGAGCTTTCTGCATTCTGGAATTGTAGGGGTGTCCCGGCAGTCGAGCACCAAGCATCCTCCCACCCAGCTACTAACCAACACAAGCGGTGGTGTTTATCTGACTCCTGCTAGATTACTTATGGGTCATTTATGGCTGGATTAGGATCTTACTGCTAACAGTGCTTGATATGTAGTAGTTAATCAAAGTTTGTGGAATCAACCTACATTGATAGTGACTGCAGAGGGTTTGGTTAAGTAGATGTTAGTTAAATTGATAGACCAGGAAGAATGGTCCAGTTCATTATGAACATTTATTGAATGACCTCAGTGCATACGTGTTCTGAGTTCTTAGTAGAGAGACGTGATTATTGAGCCTTGTTATTGTTTCCTAAAGGCATAAAACCTAAGATAAATGAGGATTCAAATGTATGTAGTGGATAATAGGACTGGTAGATTTCCAAGTGAGTGACCATGAACGCATTCGTTATTTTGCTCTGTTTTGAAACCACTGATTCTATTCTTTTCTGCCCACAAACCTTTAATGTTTTTCTCTACCTCTCTACCCCACATCAACCTGGAAGCACATTTGGCCTGGTGGACTCAGATGGGCCTTGCTATGCGGTGATGGTGTATAATGTGGTGCAGAGCTGGGGCGTGCTCATTGGGGACTCCGTCGCCATTCCAGAGCCCAACCTGCGGCATCACCAAATTCAGCACAAGGGAAAGGTAAATGATGTCCAGGAGTCGGTGTAACTCACAAGCCCTGGGACTCTCTTTAAAACAGAAGTAGAAGCCCTGTCTCCAAACACCCCCTCCCCCCAAAAAAAACATTAGAAGTAAAAGTAATGCATGTGTATAGTTTGTATATATTATCTACACATGTGTGATGTGCATACTTTTCTGTATGTTATTTATATGTATATGATATATGCTTTACATGTATATATGTGTGTGCTTTCATGTGTATTGTTTACGCATGTAAACATTTCTTGCATGTGTAATATGTATTTGTACTTACACATAAATATGTATATATAAACATGTACATCGATTTACATATATAAATATGCAAATAGATTACACACAGATATATCTGTATTTACTGTAAAAGGAAACTACTCGTACGCAAAAAGGAATTAAAGAATGGGCTGAAATATCTCCTGGGTATTCTAGTGATAACTAGTGAACACATCTTAGTTTATTAGTTTTTTTTTTTTTTTTTTTGAGACAGGATCTCTCTACAAAGCCCTGGCTTCCTAGAACTCACTGTATAGACTAAGCTGAACTCACAGAGGTTCTGCCTCTGCCTCCCGAGTGCTGGGGTTAAAGGTGCGTGCCACCACGCCTGGTTAATATCTATATATCTATATATCTATATATCTATATATATATATTACTGCATTTTAATGTGGGTGAATGCTTTCCCTACATGTATGTATTGCATCACGCATGTGCTTGGTATGCTTGGAGGTCCTGGAACTGGAGTTGTAGACAGCTGTGAGCTGCCTGATGTTGTTTCCTCTGGAAGAGCACTGAGAGCTTTAACTGCTGCACATGTCCAGCCCTGTAATTTTCTTCTGAACACTGAAACACAGTTAGTGACAAACTGGTTGGAAGATAATAGCACCAAAAATGTATTCATTTGATTTTTACATGCATTTTACTATAAGTTTATTGATTATGTTTGCATATGAATTGCTTTTAATACCCCCTATACTTGCCCATATTCTTGTTGGGACTTTGTAAAAAAAATAATACTTGTAAGAATTTTACTGTTTCTTAAAAGAGCCTGTTCCACAATGTCAATCAAGCGTTTCCTGAGGAGGTATCTCCAGTAGGCCACACAGCTCAGCATCCTTTTGAGCTGGTACCTTTCCTGTTGGTAGGACAAGGCTTAAATTCTTTTACATAGCTGCGCGGTGGTGGCGCACACCTTTAATCTCAGCACTAGCGGGGCAGAGGCAGGTGGATCTCTCTGAGTTTGAGGCCAGCTTGGTCTACAGAGCAAGTTCCAGGACAGGCTCCAAAGTTACAGAGAAACCATGTCTCAAAAAACAAAATTCCTTTACATAGTTCATTCCTCATTAACATAAAAGAAGTATTCTTAATTTGTATTTGGCAGGCTAATTTGGGGCTTTACAGACTAGCAAATTCCCATGGTTCTGGCTGGCTACTATCTCTGTCTAGAAAGAGAAGGGCAGATTCTCAGAGAGCTGATGGTTCCCTTTTCTCAGGCAGTGCCAACAGTTTACTTTCTGTCATATTCTTGTAGTTACATTATCGATGCTCTGTCGGTCTCAGGCTGTCTACTTTGCTGATTCAGTTTTCTCCAGTGTAAGACAGAGATAAGGGGCACACGTGCGGGGGGCGGGGTAGACGGCTTAGGCTGCTTTGCTGACCTGGTCTGTCTTTTCTAGAACTACTCCTTCTCCAGTGTTCGCGTGGAAACGCCCCTCCTGCTGGTGGTGAACGGAAAGCCACAGAACTCCAGCAGCCAAGCCACTGCCACCGTGGCTTCGAGGCCACAGTGTGAATGACCTGGTGGAGGGAGTGTTGTGAAAGGAGACTTCTCTTTCTTCTCCCTCTTCAGAGCCATTACCACCATGTTTATTCCCCTGCCTCTTCAGCTGTGCTGACTACAGGAAGAATGAACACTGATGGACCCGATTGGGGAGACTTCCCCAAGTCCTGAGATGTTTTGACAGTTCCCAAGATCCCTGTTCTTCCCTCCTTCCTGAGTCTCATATGTATGTATATGTATTTACTATTTATTGCCGAGGGACTTAACTTTTTTATGGCTTTATTTTCGAGCTTTTTTTTTTTTAATTTTTAGATTTAAGTTCTGATGGGTGTGGTGGGGCGCAGAGGAAGGTAGATCTCTGTGAGTTCAAGGCCAGCCTGATCCTGCATAGGGAGTTCCAGGCTAGCCAGGACTACATTAGTGAGACCCTGTCTCAAAAAGTTCTTTCTCTTCTTTAGGGCTGGAACAAAATTAAAATTGTTTGGGAAAAAAATTTACATTATAGTTTTGTCTCCTTATTTTCTCCTTTTATAAGGGTTCTAAGGGTTCTAGGTTTTAAGATCTCTAAAGTCTGTTGGAGTAACGCTGCTGTTTTTGGGTGTTAATACAGAATAGTTTATCTGGAATTATAGGCCATTGAGAGCCACTGGTGCTGGGGACTGAACTCAGATCCTTTATGTGAATCTTAACTGCTGAACCAACTACCCAGGCTTAAAATGTTTATTTCTTACTTTGTGTGTGTGCTGTTTGACATACGTGCAGCTGGACGTGCAGATGTATGTGTGACACATGATGTGTGTGTGAAGAGGAAGAAGCCAGAGAAGGGTGTGGACATCCTCCCCTGCTTTATTGCCTTGAGGTAGTGTCTCTCGCTGAACCCGAAGCTTGCTGTTTTGGCTACCTGGGCCATCAGACTATTCAGATCTACCCATGTCTACCGTTCAGTGCTGGAGTTCCAGGCACATGCATCTGTGCCAGGCTGTTACATGGATGGTGGGGATTTGAACACGGGTTCTCATGCTTGAGAGCAAGCTCTCTTAGCATTGCTGTGTTTTCATTTGTTTGTATGTTCTTTCGTCCTTCCTTCCCTCCCTTCCTCTCTTCCTTGTAAGGAGGCCTGCTTGTTTGTTCCTGGCTGCACAGCCCTGAAATAATCACACAGAAACCATATTATTTGCAACACTGTTTGGCCAATGGCTCTAGCTTCTTATTGACTAATTCTTACATCTTAACCCATCTTCATTAATTTGTGCATCACGTGGCCTACCAGCAAAGTCTGTCTCTGGTGGTGGCCCCATGGCTTCTCCCTGACTCTACCTCCTTTCTCCCAGCATTCAGTCCAGTTTTCCCCACCTAGTTCTACTCTGCCCTATCAGCAGGCCAAGACAGTTTCTTTATTCATTAACTGTAGAAGTTAGCTCGGTTTGGGAAATAACCAGGCTAGCTAAAAGATAAACAATTATATTTTTATTTATTATAAGGGGAAAACTCACAAAACAGGAATGAGAAGTCCAAGCTCAGCCATGCTGCAAGGGAGCCACAGAGAGTGCACCTGGGCCATGCACCCATTTTTCTCTGGGTCCAGAAAGCCACGCCCTAACTTGGTCCCACCTCTCAAAGATAATTGGTTAACAAAGCTTCCCCATCACCTTTGTCTAAACAAGTGCAATCCAATACAAAACTATATACAATAGGAACAGATATCAAGTATAAAATTACAACCAACATAATATCAAGCAAGGAACACATGACAAATTTTTTAATAAACATTCTATTCCAAAAAGTCTTAAGTCTTGCATCGGAAATAAGTGTGGATAAATCATAAGAGGAAGGTAACTACGACTGTCTAATCTTCAACCCCATCAAAAGCCTGAGAAGGGAAATAATATTACTTAAGAGTCGAGCATATGATGGAGACAAAGTTAGGCGGTGGTGACTACCTGGGCAATCACCCAAAGTCTCATTTGCAGCATTGAAGCAACCAACTTTGGCAAAGGCCTAGTGTAACTGACAGACCATTTTCAGAGGCAGGGAATTTTCCAGAACCTGTCTTGGCAAGGTTTGGCAGTCCTTTTCCTTGTGTCCTGTTTATCCAGTCCAGATTCCATGTACTTTGTCAGTGGTTGAGGCCAACTGCCCAAAGGCCAATTGTGCCAAGAAAAAAAAAAAAAACTCTCTGAGTGCAGTGTCTTCAATGCTCAACAGTCTCTCGGGAATAGATTGGTGCTGTCAGGAGCAGATGTGTCTCATGTCAGCAGAACCCTAAGTTATTTCAATGCCATGTTCTGCAGATCCTTGAAGTAGTTGAAGATTACCTGTCTAGACAGAATACAATACTTATGTATCTAAAGAACCTAATTAATCTGACTATATGTATAACAAACATGAACAACTATTGACCTATAATATTTAATACCTGTATAACTTAAGGACTAAGACTTCATGTCAGAATATTAAATAATCTGTAAATAAATGTGCAGCAAATGAGGACAATGACTTCAAAATGTAAATAATGTAAATATCTTGATCAGAGGTAAGAATAATAGATAATGCAATATGAAAATATATCCTAAAGTTATATCAATATACAAAATGTCCTAAACAAAGGTAGAAATGTGCATGTATACACTATGACAAAATAACTTTGCATTGGTGTACAAATACTGTAAACAGAAATAACATATAATTTGAACTTGTATCAATATACAAAAACTATACCAATGTAAATTATCCATGAATAATAACTCACAAGTATTCACTCTATTACCCACTATTATTATACCCCCCCCCCTTTGAATCTACATAGTTTCCATCCCAACTCTCTACCTGATACAAGTAATAATCAACAAACCCTAAATGAGGACAAAGTTTTTTGGGAGCAAGGATATTGTCCTCTAGAATTGCTTCCCGCTGTCATGGGGGCGATGCTCTCTTTATGGAATCTTGCATAAAGTGAGGGTTAAAAATTTCAAGATTACTGTCTAGTATAGTTGCAAATGATTTCCGAGCAGTTGATAGGGTTTTTTTCCCCAAAGTTCTTATTTGGAGTTCTGGCCAGAGTGTCATTAGAATGTGCATTATTTCAGCAGCTGGTACCCAAAAACTAGTCTTACAGTAGCGCTATCAGGATCATGATGTCATCTCAGCCAGGTGGAGTTGTTGCTGTGGGGTCCCATCTTCTTCCTGGAAACTTCAAAGATTACTGCAGGAAAAGGATCTGTAGGAAACTCTGTTGTTCATCCTGGCAAACTTAAACATTATTCATACAGACATCCATTCAATGAAGAATACAATACAGACAAAATTGGTATGGAGAAAGTAACATTTTCCTAAAGTCTTCCTTCTGTCCCACACCAGATGGCTCCGGACATGAGACAGAAATTCTTAATGTTCCTTCTAACAACACATTTGGATTTAGAGAAGTACAGAGCCATTGTCCAACTCCAAAGCCAGCTCTATATATTCATAAATATATATTTACATGTATTTATTTTGATCATCTGTCCTCATACGTCATATTCCTTTTTCTCAATGATCCTTAGTGAAGAGTTATTTTTCCTTTGTCAGCATCCAAACATCCAGGGTCTCTTGAATTTTTGAAGATGTGAATTTTCTTGTAAAGACAAGAGCAGAACCCTGCCCAACCCTATGTGGTTTCCTTACCACCTGTATGGTTGTCATCATTGTGGATGAGCTGTCATTTCTCTTTCTCAAGAGGTTTCTCTTTTTCAAAGCAAATCTTTATTAGTTTTGATGGTATCCATAGTTTTTCTTCTCCTGTGGAAATGAGCAAAACCCCTTCCCCTACATCTGGTTTCCATTGTGAGGTCAGCACATCCTTGAAGTATACTGGTTGATTCAGTTCAGAGTTTTTTTCCATTATCCAATGTCTCTCTGCTGCTGTTGTTCCTTTCTCATTTGCGTTAAAAAAATTCAAGGTTAATAAAGCATTATGCAGTCTATTTCTGGGGGTATTTTCTGTCCCTTTCTGTTTGCTTAGCATATCCTTTATAGTTCAATTTGACCTTTCTATAACTCTCTGACCTGTAATATTATTTGGTATACCTGTAATATGCTTTATATTATAATACATAAAAAATTTTATTTTCATAGATATATATGTTGGACCATTGTCTGTCTTTATTTGTGCAGGTATACCCATGATGCCATAACTTCTAATAGATGTGTGATAACTGAGTCAGTCTTTTCTGAGTTTAAAGCCCATTGAAACCCTGAATTCATGTCTATGGTATGGTGCATATATTTTAATTTTCCAAATTCTGTAAAGTGGAACACATCCATTTGCCAAATCTCATTTCTTTGAGTACCCTTTGGGTTAGTCCCTGCAGGTAGTGGTGTTTGGTTATAGAAAGAGCAAGAGGACATTTCTTTATAATCTCCTTAGCTTGTAGTCGTGTAATAGAAAACTTTTTCTTTAAACCTTTGCTATTGACATAATGTTTTTTATGAAATTCTGAGGCCTGAAACACACTTCAAATCAATAATTTATCAGTTTCTGCATTACCTTGTGCTAGAGGACCTGGTAGACCCGTATGGGATCAAATGTGTGTTATGTATATAGGACAAAGCCTATTCCTGCTTATTTCTTGCACCTGGATAAATAATGAAGTCAATTCTGCGTCATCTGGTATAAATTCAGTAGTTTCAATATGCAAGACAACTCTTTTGCATATTGTGAATTAGTAACTATATTGAGATGTTCTTTAAAATCCATTAGTACCATAAGAATAACACATAATTCTGCCTTCTGGACAGAATTATAAGGGCTTTGTTCCACCTTACTTAATTCTTTCCATTTGTAGCCTTCCTTCCCTGATTTATCTGCATCAGTATAAAATGTATGGAGTCCAGTTATTGGTGCATCATGTACAATTCAGGGAAGAATCCAAGAAGTTCTCTTTATAAGGTTGAGTCTATCACTTTTGGGATGATTGCTATTAATTTCTCCCAAAAAATTAGCACAAGCTCTTTGCCATAGTTCATTGTCTTCCCATAACTTTTTTATTTCATCAGTAGTAAAAGGCATTATAATGCTAATTGACAAAGTCTCAATTTACCTTTTATAATTAATTCAGAGACTTTTTCCACATAAGTTTTTAATTTTTTATTTTGTTTGTGTAATAAAAATATCCATTTTAATATAATATTATTCCTCTGTATTAAAATTCCTGTGGGAGAAATTCTTTAAGCAATATGACTAGAATACAATTAAGATTTGGATTCACCCTATCCACATGTGCCTCCTGTAATTTCTCCCTAACAATTGTCAATTCCTTTTCTGCTTCAGCTGTTAATTCTCTGGGACTATTCAAGTCTTTATCACCACCTAAGGTTTTGTTTAAATGAATTATTAGATCAGTTGTTAACCCAAGCTGGTCATAGACTGGAAATGTCTCCTAACAATCTTTGAAAGTCATTAAGCGTCCGCAACTGGTTTCTCCTAATTTATGCCTTTTTGTGTTATAATTTTCTGTAAACGTATTCTGTAGCCTAGATAATTAACAGAATCTCCTCTTTGAATCTTTTCAGGAACAATTTGTAATCCCCATTTAGACAAAAGTTTCTTTACTTTTTCAAACATTCTTTCTAAAGTATCTACATTTGAATCAGATAACAAAATGTCATTCATGTAATAGTAGATTATAGACTTAGGAAATCACTTCCAAATAATTTCCAATGGCTGACTGACAAAGTATTGACACAGGGTGAAGCTATTGAGCATTCCCTGTGGGAGGATGGTCCACTGGTATCTCCTAGTAGGTTAAGAATTATTATAAGTTGGAACTGTGAAGACAAATTTTTCTCTATCCTTTTATTGTAAAGGTATATTGAAGAAACAATCTCTTAAATCAATAATAATGAGAGGCCATGCTTTTGGTAACAGAGCAGGCAGCGGAATTCTAGATTGTAGAGGGCCCATAGGTTGAATAACCTTGTTGATAGCTCTAAGATCTTTCACCATTCTCCATTTTCCAGATTTTTTAACAACAAATACAGGATAATTCCAAGGGCTGATATATTCTTTAATATGGTGAGCATCTAGCTGTTCTAAAGCCTGCAGCTTTTCTTCTGTTACAGGCCATTGTTTAACCCATTTTCTCAGTTAACCATTTTAAAGACAGGGCTGTTACTACCTCTGAAGGTTTGTCAATTGCTTTGTGTTCTTGTACAGCCTGAAAGGCTGGTGACCTTTGTTTATAATGTCTTCTAATATCTTCCCCAGAAACAAGTTTTTGGGGCTGCAGGAATGTTAATCTAGGTATTCCATTGCTGCAATAGGTCACAACCCCACAAATTCACTGCAATATTAGCTACATATGGCCTCAGCCTCCCTCTTTGTCCTTCTGACCCTATGCATTCAACCCATCCCATACTTTGTTTCACTTGAGATAGGGTTCCAACTCCTAGGAACTGAACATCTACCTCTTGAAGAGGCCAATTTGGATGCCAAGATTCTGGAGTAATGATACTTACATCTGCATACATGTCTAATAAGACTTCAATAAAAAATGCCATTTATACATACTCTTAGCTTTGGTTTTTGATCATTTATAGAAGTCTGCCAGAATATACATTTCCTTTGTCCTACTGGAGTTTTTGATTCGTCCTTCATATCTATTCTATCATCCAGACCAGTATGGTTTTTTTTATAGTAGGCACTGGATTTTTTTAATTCTCCTGGTGAGACATGTTCTCCACAGTAACTGGGAATGATTGGACCACATTTGTCATGGAGGTCTATGAGAGGTGCCCAAGGAGTTTCTCCATGATATTGGGTTGCCTTGTCTTCTGTTAACCTATATTCATTGGTCCAATGTAAACCTTTGCCACACCTCCTACATATACCTGAAGGCGGAGTGCTTATTCTTGCCATTCCCAGAGGAGACATTGTTCCTAGGAATTCCTATGTACAATCTCTTCTCAGATGTCCTATTCTACCACAATTAAAACATTTAGTATTTTGATGTCTCCTCATATCATTGGAAATTGCTTCTACCCAAGCATCAGTACTATAGTCAAGTGTCTCAACATTCATTGTATGCAAGATCCCTTCATCCACTGGTGCTGATCTGACCTTTAAAGGCCCAAGTATCTTTTAACTTTCTAAGTTGGCATTCTCAAAAGCCAAAGATTCAATTAGTATATGTCTGGTTCCTGGGTCTGTTACCCCTATTTGTACAGCCACTGAACCGTGTCTCTAGCTGCCATGTGTTCTCTCTCCTCCCCATTCAGGTTTCTTCTGCAGTTCCTCTCTAGTATTCATACCTCCATTCATACCTCTCCCCATATATGCACGTGACATAAACTACAGGATATGCATGCTAGGAAAGATGGTGTCTGCTGATCGCCAGTCTCCTGGAAAGTCCCACTGAGAAAGCTCAAGACTGTGGCAGGAGTCTGCTGCTTGCCTGTCTCTCCTGAGGCTCCCTGTCTCCCAGCCTCTTGGAGGAGAAGGGCCTAACTTGATAAGTGCCAGTTAGTCGTGGGCCAGCTTTCTTCCTGCTCTTTGTATTCCCTGACTGCCGAGCAGCCTATTCTCTTCTTGTGTTCCCTCATTCTTCCTGTAAGACTCCCTCACTGCTGGGCAAGCTGAAGTTTAAAATGTTTGAGTCATGCTGCAATAGCATATTACTTAATAGAAATATATCCTTGCCACTTTAACTAGTCTATACAAGAAAGCCCACGGGCTGGGGATATGGAGCAATGGCAGTGTTCTCCCTTAGTAAGTGTGAGCGCCTGGGTCCCACCCCCATCAACTGCAACAAAACAACAAAAGTCCTAGCCTTTGGAACAGTTCAGGCTGCAGAGCCTGGCTTTGCTGCTCATTGGTGTACAACAGATAGTGCTCATCATTGTTAAAAAGGAGAAGCAGGGCTGGTTACGGCTTGTTCTGTGCTTGCAGACCCCAGATCCTCACATCCACCTGTAACTCCAGCTCCAGGGCACTCGACTCCCTCTCTGGCCTCCACAGCATAGGCATGCACATAAACACAGATCCACACACAAATAAAAAGAAATCTTTAAAAAAATTGGAGAAAGTTTTAGCTATAGGGAAAGGATGGGAAATGCTGAGTCACTGTGCTGAGAATGGAAGGGAGTCCACGGGGTGTTTAGGGGACAGAATCAGTGGCTGCAGATGTGGCTCAGCTGTTTAAGGCTGGATTCACAGCCACAGATATAGGAGATGAAATCAGTGTGTCTGACGGCAGACTTGGTGTTGGTGCTGAAGCAATCATCCCAGGCGGCTTCCCACTTTTCAGCTTGAACATTATGGGATGGTGGCTGCTAACGTGGTGGAGTACGTGCTGGAGATTTTGATGCTGCTCCATCCTCTTGGAGCTCCAGTAACCATTTTAATCATTTGCTTGCTCCTTTGGGCTGTGGGTCTTTTGAAGTATTCTCATCTTTGGAGTCAAAGTTCCTGGGTGCCTATATGACAGAAGTTCTCAATAAATTTACATGGAACCAATGAAAAACATCTTTCTTATTACATGATGGAGTTTTCTTTATGACTGCCCTAGGTTGGGTTTGGCAATTTGACAGAGACCTAAATGTATCATTGAGAAAATGCCTCTATAAGATTGTCCTGTAGGCAAGTCTTTGGGGCATTTTCTTGATCAATGATTGATGTGAGAAGACCCAGCTTGTTGGATTGGCACCACCCCTGGACATGTGATCCAGGCATAAGAAAGCAGGCTGAGCAAGTTAGGGGAACAAGCCAGTAAGCAGTGTCCCTCCATGGCTTCTGCTCAGTGATGGGGTTGGCCTGAGAGTTACTGGAGTAGATCCTGCCTTCTGCACATCGCTTTTGGCTACTGTGTACACCACAGCAATAGGAAACTGAGACCCTGGCTAATCGTTTTCATTTTTATTGTCAAACGTGGTTTCACTTGGAAGGGGAATTGGAAGCTTGCCAAAGTATGGGCTCCTCCCCACCCCAGCCCATTGCTTCTCTTTCTGTTCAGGGAGTCAACACTGATGCAACTGTGTGAGTCACTGTTCCTCAGTGCTGTGGGATCCAGTGCACTTTTAATTGGGAGTTACTATAATCACTTTACTCTCTCCACCCTCATTTCCTTCTCTAATTAGTTCTCAGGGGTCCCCCGCTCCTGTGCCAAGCAAGCAGAGCTGCTGCAGCGAGCTCCAGACTTGTGCCTGGGGACCCTGGGTTCTTCTGATGCCACTCGCTGCATTAAGTTTCTTTTCTAATTTGTTAAAACAACTTTGGATTGGGCCTGGGAGAAGAGGATTCCTTTGGGTGTTGTCTTCAGGGGCAGCTTGAATGCTGCCAGACTCTTTCAGGATTGCCAACTGCTGTATTCTGCACATGTGGTTTTGTTCTTGTTAGCAGAGAGGGGAGACAGTATCCGACCGAGGTGTTCAGTGAGCCAGTTGAATGGCCGGAGAAACGAGTAGATGGAAAGGCAAATCTCTGAGCCTTGGCATTGTGGCCCATACGTCGCTTCTGTTGGCAAAGACCTTGTGAGGAACTTTACTGACTTCTGTTTGTCATTGCCCAGAGCAGAGTGAATAGGAGTTTTGAAGCTTTGGCTAATAATTTGGCTAAAATATTTGGTTAATAATTTTAAAATAGACTTTATGTTTTAGAGCAGGTTTAGAGTCACAGCAACACGGAATGGAATATAGCATTCCTGTGTGTCCACCTTCCTGCTGAATTCCCAGCCTCTCCAATTGGCATCCAGTACCAGAATGGATCATTTCTAATAATACTGACAGAGTTTGGTCACTTAAAGTCTGCAATTTATGCCCTTCATGGATATTTTATGGGCTTTGTAAATGTGTGCAGGAAGGTTTTATGACTGCAGTAGCACAAAACATGGTTTCACTGTCTAAAATCTTTTGCGTCCCACCTGCTTAGCCATTTCTCCTTCCTAATCCTTCACCACTTTATATTCTCATATAATATGAAGTCACAGAGTAAAAAATATTTTCTGGTTGATTCTTGAATTATATTCTTAAAAGACACAAACTTCTATTATGATTCTCTCTCTTTCTCTCTCTCTCTCTTTCTCTCTCTCTCTCTGTCTCTCTGGTTTTTTGAGACAGGATTTCTCTGTAACAGCCCTGGCTGTCCTGGAACTTGCTTTATAGACCAGGCTGGCCTTGAACAGATATGCCTGTCTCTACATAGTTTCATCAATGTTCAATGATCATTCTAGATCAGCAGTTCTCAACCCGTGGTTCCTGGCCCCTTTGGGGGGTCTAACAACCTTTCTACTTGGGTCACCTAAGACTATCGGAAAACAAATACAATACAATTTATGACAGTAGAAAATCACAGCTATGAAGTGGCAGTGAAAATAATTTCCTGATTGGGTGTCACCACAGCGCGACAAACTGTATTAAAGGGTCACAGCATTAGGAAGATTGAGAACCCCTGTTTTAGAGGCTGTTGTAGGGAAGGTGTAAGGAGAGTATAGATACACTGTAATAGGGTTGTTACAGATTTCTTTAAAGTTAATCCCCTTAGATAGTTTTGTGTTTGGTCACAAAAGATGTCACATACCTGATGTGGTGTAACCGCCCAGCAGGTCAGTTAGTCTAGGGTTGTAACCCACCTGGCAGGTCAGTTATTCCAGGGTCCCAGAGAGGCACTATCTGAAAAGACATGGGCAAGAGAGAGGAACAAGGCCAAGCAAAATTCTCTTGTCAAAGCCTCTGTTTATTAGCGTAATGGTTGTGGCTTATATAGCCCCTGATTGAGGAATTTGGCTTGGGATGGGGCAGAGGGCAGGGGCATGGGATCTTTCTGGGGCAGCAATGGTCACAAGTCGGTCACGAGGTCACTAGTCATCGGTCAGGAGGTCACAAGTTGACACACCTAGTTCTCTATGCAAGCAGAATCGTTTCCTTTGTGATTCCAACCACAAACAGTTCTCTAGATAGTTGGAATGTGGGGCAGGTTCCGCTAACAGATAGCTCTCAAGATAGTTGGGTGTGGGGTGGGCTCTGCCAACAAACAGTTCTCAATACAGTTAGGATGTGGGGCTCTCTGCAAACATCCCTAGGACAATGGTCCCTGCAATACTTTTTGGGAAAATGGCTCCTGACAATGTAGGATTCCCCTCTGTATGCTGTGAATACCATTGGTTAATTAAAAAAAAAAAAAAAACAACCTCTTTTAGGCCTGTAATAGGGTAGAATAGAGGTAGGCAGGGAAAACTAAACTGAATGCTGGGAGAAAGAAGGCAGAGTTAGGGAGAAGCCATGGAGCCCTGATGGAGACAGATGCCAGAACTTTATCTGGTAAGCCATAGCCTCGTGGTGATACACAGATTACTAGAAATAGGTTAAATTAATTAATATGTAAGAGCTAGCTAAAAATATGCTTAAGCTATTGGCCAAGCAGTGATTCAAACGGTATAGTTTCTGAGTGATTATTCTGGGTCTGGGAAGCTAGGAATAAATAAATGATCTCTCATACAACAACCCAGGTGTGTAATGGCTTTGGACCTGTGATTTTTTTTATATTTTATTTTTATTTTTAAAGATAAAGTAATTTTTTATTTATATTCTTATAGTAAAGTGGGAAGCCTTAACTTGCAAGACAATTCTTGGGAAGCATGTACAACATACTTTTTATTTCCATGAAATGAAATCAAATACCGACTGAGACTACAGAGTATGCACCAGAAATCAGCAAATGCTGGCAACAGAGTCGGAAAAGACAAAGAAAGGAAGCCTAAAGACATGGAACCCTTCACTGGGCTCTGTTGACCACAGCCAGAGCCAGGGCTGGATCACACAGTGGTGACAGGTTCTAGGACTGGAAGCAGGAGGGCAGGGAGGCTGTAGTGGGCTCTTGGTATTTACATACGAAATATTTGGCTCTATTTCTTAGAAATACACACAGAAAGAAATGAAGGTTTGATCATTACTTTATGAATCTGTCGTTTTACAGTATCAACATCATCAGAAGTAGGAGCATCTCATTCAGATTCAAATTTCAGTAGCAGGAAATAAATATCAAAACATCATCACTGGCCCTTGATACGAAGCCTCCCTCCCTCCCTGTCCCTCCCACCCGTAACCTCCCCTGCCACTCCTGGTTTCACTGTGGCCATCTGCTACACATACCAGCGTCACGTGACCTTCTGTAAGGCTGGCTCTGCAGACTTAAACATGCCAAGGATTCTGCAAATCTGTCCCTGCTTTCCTTCTACACCACAGACTTCTTCCAGAATCTGCTCTTTCAACAGGAGCAAGTATTTCCAAAAACAATCCTCACTGCAGCACCGGATTATCTCTTTCTTCATTTTACACCAATCCCAGTTCCCACTCCCTCCCCTCCTCCCATTCCCTCCACTTACTGCCCACCCCCAGCCACTCCACAGAGAGGGTAAGGCACACTGCTTTGGAGAAGGTCCAAAGCCCTCCCTATTATATCTAGGCTGAGCAAGGTATCCATCCAAAGAGAATAGAATCCCAAACATCTGGTACAAGTAGGGATAAACCCTGGTGCCACTGCCAGTGTCCCCTCCATCTGTCCCAGCCATGCAACTGTCACCCACATTCAGAAGGACTAGTTTGATCCCTATGCTGGTTCCTTCCCTGTCCGGCTGGAGTTGGTGAGCTCCCATTAGCTCAGGTAAACGGTTTCAGTGGGTGTCCCCTTCATAGTCTTGACCTCCTTGCTCACATTCTCAACTGGACTTTGGGACCTCAGCCCAGTGCTCCTATGCGGGTCTCTGCCTCTGTTTCCATCTGTTGTTGGATGAAGGTTCTATGGTGATATTTAAGATAATCATCAGTCTGACTACAGGGCAAGGCCAGATCGGGCACCCTCTCCTCTATTGCTTAGGGTCTTAGCTGGGGTCATCCTTGTGGATTCTAGTGCCAGGTTTCTGGTTGGAGTTTTAACAACATGGATGTAGCTTGATGTTTTAAAATAGATGCAGCAAGAAGTATAATATTCGCTAATAAAACAGCAAAGTATGTTTTAAAGAAGCAAAGGCAGCAGATTGAAGAGGTAGGTGCTCTAGTTCATATCAGAAGATTTACCTGCAAGTAAATATTGATGAATCTGGGTCTGAGAAAACATACCAGAAATACTTAATATTATCTTCACCTGTGTTCTTTCTTGTTCGGCAGCGTCTCTCTGTGCAGCCCTGGCTGTCCTGGAACTCCCTCTGTGGCCCAGGCTGGCCTCAAACTCACAGAGATCCACCTGTGTCTGCCTTCCCAGTGCTGGGACTAAAGGTGTGCGCCACCTCTGCCCAGCCTTTACTTGTATTCTTATCAGAACTAAGAGTAGACATTTGATCACTGAGGAATAACCCAGCAAAATTTTTACACATTCTGTAAATACAGCACTATATAAAGAATATAGAAGTGCAGACTGTAGGGAGCCACCATTTATTAGTGACATTAAAAATTTTAATTATTAACCTAGATGACTGAAGACCATGACAATGATGAAATTCTGTATAATGGGCCAAATTTAAGGATAGGTTTAATTTTTTTCCAGTGAAATAAAACCCATGGCCACATGTAATTTGCTCATTGGTAAAACAAGCAAACAGTATTTGGAGAAATCTAACTTCAGGTTTTTAAATGTCTCATTTACTAGAAGGATAAGGAAAAATATTTGTTTTTTTAAGGCCAGTTTTCGTGAACATTACTAAGATTTTGTAAATGTTACCATGAGCAAACCAATACTTAAGAAAACTTTATTGTTGTAAAAGAGAATCAGGCATAAATTTGATTTGAATGTAGCAGAATCTTGACCTCAGGGGTTATTATTAATTACTATATAATCATTACTTACACTGTTATATATAGGACCCCACTATGTAGCCATGGATGGTCTTGAACTCACTATGTAGACAAGGTTGGCCTTGAACTCATAGAGACCCACTGGCTTCTGTTTCCTGAGTGTTAGGATTAAAGGCATATGCCACCAGGCTTGGCTTTTAAAACTCTTTTAATGAATTATTCTCATTTCTTTAATATTTTAATCAACTATATACTTTGTATTTTTAGATCTTTTAAAATTTAATGAGATAGTTGTGTATATAAAACTTAAAGCCAATTATACTTTATAACTTATCAAGTCATATTTGAAACACCATAAAATATCTTAAATATTTAACAATTACAAATATAAGCAGGATATGGTAATTAATTTTGTCTTTACACTTAAAATTACGCTTTATTTTTCACGAAGTGGAACTATTTCTGAACTTGCAGTTCCAACCTGGGCACTAAGCCAGGTCTGTCCACCCATCCTCAGTAAGCTAAGGATCAAATTAATACTGGAGGGCAGAAAAGGATGCTTACCGTGGCCATGTGAGGACGGTGGATGGCGAGAGCCAGGACCCTTCAAACCCAGTTTTGGGGCTCTGAAGTGAGATTGAAGCTTAAATCAAGAGCTAAGGATAGGCACATCTAAGCAGTCCAGGCTTGTTCCTGCCCACAGTGGCCACCATTGTCTGGCTTCGGTTTCCATGCTGTAGGGTCTTCTGACAAGTTGTCAGAACCGTGTGACTTCTCTTTCCCTCTCTGGCCCTTTCTGGTCCCTGGGGAGATTTTCATTTCTTTGTCAGATTGAAAGACACAGTGTCTCTTTAGCATATCTTCCTTTCTGCCAGGCCCATTACAAAACTAGTTTTTTGAGGCAGGGTTTCACTATGTAGCCTTGGCTTGTTTCAAACTCACAGATTTGACTGCTTTTCTTCTATTACAGTCTTTTTAAGTATGCTTAAAAAGAGAATTGTATATGTAGTTAAAAAACAAATCACCCTAGAAAATTTTCTGTCTGTCTATCTGTCTGTCTATCTATCTATCTACCTACCTATCTATCATCTATATCTATCTATCTACCTATCATCCATCTATCTATCTATCTATCTATCTATCTATCTATCTATCTATCTATCTATCTATCTATCGTCTATCTATCTATCTATCTATCTATCTATCTATCTATCTATCTATCTCCTTTCTACTCACAGGCACACATCTTAAAATTAAGTACATAGCACTCTATAATTTTAATGGTGGTCAAAGGTATTTTGCTACATAAGGGCAGTTTACATACAGCTGTAACACATGAACAAGATAGCAGCATATTCACACACGATCACATTTAACCACTGAAGAGCAAATGACAGTGTGAACTGTATCTGGACAGGTGGTGGGTCTTTGGGAAGAGTCTCCCTGAAAGGGAGGTGTGGCTGAGTTTGATCAGAAGACCCACACAGAAGAGAATAGAGTGTCAGGAGCCCTGGGCTGGGGGTCTGCAGGTGTGAGCTGCTGTGTGGGTGCTGGAATTGGACTCAGGTTCTGTGGGAGAACAACCAGTGCTTACACACTAAACCTTCTTTCTAGCCTCTAAAGATATAGTTTTAAAAACGAAGAATTTATAGTTCTCATTTATATTTATCACTTGTCAACTTTTTATAGATAATCCTGCATTTTTTATTTGAAATTCTTATTTATTTATTCATTCTTTTTTTTTTGAGACAGGATTTTCTTTGTGCAGACTTGGCTGGCCTTGAACCCATAGAGATCTGCCTGCTTCTGCCTCCTGAGTGCTGGGATTAAAGGCATGTGCTACCACTGCCTGGGCAATTTTTTTAAATTTATTTATTATGCATATAGTGTTCTGGGCACCAGATCTCATTATAGATGGGTGTGTGTCATCATGTGGTTGATGGGAATTGAACTCAGGACCTCCGGAACAGCAGTCAGTTCTCTTAACCTCTGAACCATCTCTCCAGCCCACTGTGCAATGTTTTTATTATTATTTTTAGATTATAATTACATCATTTGCCTCTTCCCCCTCTCCCTCCAAGCCCTGCCATACTCTCCAAATTTATGCCTTTTTCTTTAATTGTTATTGTGTGTGTGTATATACATTTATATATAACTAGGCCTAAACAGCCTGTATAATGTTATCGTGTGTGTGTGTGTGTGTGTGTGTGTATATATATATATATATATATATATTC
>NW_026068191.1:1335163-1364460 GCF_014885135.2 Alexandromys fortis
ATCCATCCACCCACCTACTCATCCGTCCATCCGTCCATTTGTCCGTCTGTCCGTTCATCAATCCATCCATCCACCTGTTCATCTGTCCGTCTTTCCATTTGTCCACCCATCCATCTATCCACCCACCCGTCCATCTGTTCATCCGTCCATTTGTCCGTCTGTCTATCCATCCATCCATCCATCCATCCATCCATCCATCCATCTATCCATCCGTCTGTCTGTCTATTCGTCCATCTGTCTGTCCATTCATCCATCCATCCATCCATCCATCCATCCATCCATCCACTCACCCATCCATCCATCTGTCCATCAATCCATCCATCCATCCATCCATCCGTCCGTCCGTCCGTCCGTCCATCCGTCCGTGCATCCATTCGTCCATCTATCCATCCATCCATCCATCCACCTGTCCATTCATCCATCCCTCCATCACACTACATACATGCACACATACACATATACAGATAGGCAAAGGGACATGACGTTGGAAGGAGATGTGGTGGGGAATCTTGTTGAAAGTTGCATGGGGCACTGAGGGGTGACTAGAATAAAGGTATATTGTATATGTGTATAAAACTTCAAAGAAGAATTTTAATAGCTTAATGACAGCTTTATCTTATAACACTAGGAATTTACATATTTGTGTAAATAAATAGCGTTTTAAGGTTTTATGAGACACTAGACACAAACATATTGTTGCAACAGGTTTTAAGAAGTTCAGAGTACCCGTGCTTATAATGCACTTTGTACTTATCTGGCTGTTTAACATATCGTGAAAACACATTTTCAGATATGCACTGTGCACTTTAACATATCATGAAAACGCATTTACAAATATGCGCATGTGCACTTTAATTCCAAACACCCCTCCAAAAACATGAAAACAACGGCACATAATAAAAAAGTCTGAGCTGGCTGTAAGTTTGGACACAAAACAACATGTGGGGAAAACTGCCATAGACACAAATGACAAGGTCCATGAAACATAGGTGTACATGGAATACAAGTTGTGAAGAAGCTTCTAGCCTGTTTCCTTGAGTTGTGACAAGATTTCTAGCACAAAATGTCAGAAAGGTGATGTTTGTCATGTAGACTTAAGGCCAAGCCTTCCTGAAGACTTTATAAAAAGCAGGAAGAAGAGGCGTGCCTTTACTGGTGAAAATGTCTTCCTAACTGTGACTTTAGACCAAAAGTTTTATCCTTTTCATTGGTACTTAGACTAAGTTGTGCTTTCCATTTTTTTCTAAAGGAATAAGAAAAGGAAAGAAATAAAAAATATAGATTTCCTGGTCAGGCACTATCTGCCTGTCCAGCACAAGCATAAAGTTTAAAGGTATAGATATGTACAGCAATTGAGGTCTGCATTCATCTATTCTGGCCTTAAAAGTAATAGAAGTCAGCTTCTTTCTCAGAGCATTCTAGAAACAGAAGCTGGCAGAATTTGTCTTTATGGAGAGAGGAGAAGACATGCAGGGAAGGAAGATCTTTAAGTTTTTATTTTATGTGAAGTGGTGTTCTGCCTGCATGTATGCTGTGAACCACTTTTGGGTCAGGTGTCCGTTGGGGGCCAGAAAGGGCATTAGGTTCCCTGGGACTGGAGTTACAGATGGTCGGTAGCTGCCAGGTGGATGTTGCAAGCTGAATCTGGGTCCTGTGAGAGAGCAGCCAGGGCTCTTTACTGCTAAGCCAGCCCAAGAGAGAGAAGCTGTGAGGCGCTTATTTCCAGTTTATTGCTTTTGGATCCTGAATGTGCTGCTATGTGGGTATAACTTTCTCGCTGTGTCTCAGTTCTCTCTGGGAGGTAAGAGAATGGCTTAGGCCATCTGGAGATCAACCCTTCTGATGATATCCCCCTGGAAATCCACATCCTGTTTCATCTGACCCAGGAACATGGCCTGGCTGAGCCTAGGGGGTCTCTATCTTTAGTACCAGTGGCATTTATCAAGCATTAAGTGTATCTATTCAGAAAACAAAAACAAAAACACAAAACAGAAGCAAAAGAACAGAGGTAGGATGTAGCTCTTCTAGCAAGTGATAAACAACTCATCAACTCTGCAGGATGGATCCAGGTATGAGTTCCCCCCAGAAATGTTAGTGTCAAGAGAACAGAGATGTGGCCCCACATGGTTGTCCTTAACACCCCGAGGAACTCCCTAGACTTTTAGATACTTCAGCTCAGGCCAAGCCAGAATTGGTGACTCTAATGATGAAAGCACAGTCATAGGTTCTTACTGTGGCCGATGGCCTCATACAGTACCAGGAATGAGCATCCTCCTGTGGGGCAGGCTTCAGTTAAGGAATGGTTGGTTACCCCTAACATTCATATTACGGTTGTGCCCACGGGAACATCTTGCTTGGCAGGTCAGTATTGTGGCATGGAAGATTCAACATTTGATAACACCATTGATTCCTGTGCTGACTGGTTTCTTCACCAACTTGACAAAGGCTAGGGTCATTTGGGAAGAGAAGACATCAATGGAGAAAATGCCCCTGCTAGACTGACCCACGGGACAATCTGGAGGAACATTTTCTTAATTAGTGATTGAATGGAATTGATGCTTGGTCCATTGTAGGTATTGCTACCCCTGGGTAGGTGGCTCTGGGGTTGTATAAGAAAGCTATGGGGACTAAGACAATAAGCATCATTTCAATGACCTCTCTTTCAGTTCTTGCCTCCAGGTGCCTTCCTTGAGTTGCTGCCCTAATGTTCCTTCATGGTGGAACATTATGTTGTATGCTGAAATAAACCATTTCCTCCTCAAATTTCTTTTGGTCACAGTGTAATAGAAACCCTAACTAAGTCAATTGGTACTAGGTTGTAGGTTATTGTTAGGACAGACCTGACTGATCATGTGTTTATGTGAGGAGCCACTGAGTGCTCAGATCTCAGTAGACTCTTCTTTGGGAACCTGAAAGATAAGCACATTGAGAGCAATGTAGGCCTAGCTTTTGAAGTTTTTGTGGGAAGCAAAGATTGTACTGGGGTGTTGTGTGTGGAGTTTGTGTTGAGAATCTGTGGTGTCTGGTCAGCTAAAGCTGAAGAGTTGACTGTGTTTAACAAGAGACCAGAGACCAAAACCATTAAAGTAAAATCTTTGCTTTGCTGGGACAATTGATGTTGATTATTAGGAGTTGAAAAGTTAACACTGATTAAGAAGAGGCCAGTATCTGGTGCATGTACACCTTTAGTATCAGAACTATGTAGGCAGAGGCAGGTGGACCTCTGAGTTTTAGGCCAGCCTGGTCTACAGAGTAAATTCTAGGACAGCCAGGGCTACACAGAGAATCTCTGTCTTGAAAAAAAAACCTACAAAACAAAACAAATAGAAAAGTATCACTGAGAGAGAGCCTCCTTCTGGGAAGAGTTCCCTAGGGTTAGCATGCAGAGGCCATGGTCAAGCAGCAGCCAAGGCTGAATCTCCTACTGGCAGTGAACTCAGTGCTATGTAAGAATCTCACAAGTATTGATTTTGAAGGCACGGAGAGAGAGGCAGGGAGAGGTCATTGATGAGGGTTCAGTCACAGTAGAAGTGACAATCCCAGAATTAAAGGGTGGCTGAGAGAAGTTGAGGCTTGGCATAGTGTATCAGGGCCAGAGTCTCATGAGAGCCTAGGAGAAGCCAATGATGAAGGTTCAGCCCAAATGCAGCAAAGACCCCAGAATTCTGGGGATCCCAGTACTCTAGGACAACCCCCAAGGCCAGCAGCAAGTGTGGAGTAAAGCTGGTCTGAGTCTGTGAGACAAACTGCCCGTGCTCCAGAGAGAAGTGGAGCTAGCTGACAAGGCTGTTTGTGGCCCAGAGAATCACGAGTCCAATCTTGTTAGTAACACACAAACCTAAAACTGCCCACTTATGAGAAATAAGACTCAGCATTTGTCTTTTGGAGTCTGGGTTATCTTACTTAGTATAGATTTCTCTGATTCATTTCTAAAAATATTTATTTTAATTGTGTATGTGTGTGTGTGTATGTGCATTCAGATGCCAGAGTGTTGGATATCTTTGGAGCTGGAGTTATTGCCACATGTAACCTGTACAACATGGGTGCTAGGAACTGAGCTCAGAGAGCCTCTGCAAGATCAGGATAGAAATAATAATAAAAATAAAGTGTTATTGTCATCAAAAGACATATAGACTAGCAGAACAAAAACAGAACACCCAAATATTAGTGTATGTAGCTACATCATCTGATAGTTGATAAACAAGCTGTGGTAGTTTGAATAAAAATGCCTCCCTCCCATAGGATCATAAGGACTGGCCTTTTTAGGAGGTGTGACATTGTTAAAGGAAGTGTGTCACTGGGGGTGGGCTTTGAGGTTTCAAATGCTCAAGCCAGGCCCTGTGTCTTTCTCTCTCTTCCCACTTCCTGACAATCCAGATGTAGAACTCTCAGCTACCTCTCCAGCACCATGCTGCCTGCATGCCACCATGCTTCCCACCTTGATGACAATGGGCTAAACCTCTGAACCTGTAAGCAAGTCCCAATTAAATGCTTTCCTTTATGAGAGTCATGGTGTCTCTTCTCAGAAATAAGACACTGACTATGACACAGAAGTCAGAAAACATACACTGGAGAAAAGGTGACATCTTCAACAGATGGTGCCAGGACAACTGGATGGCTAAGCACAGAAGAATGAGATTAGATCACTGTATATTATCTTGCACAGAAGCTAGATAATTTGTCAAAGACCTAAACCTGAAATCACTAGAAGAAAACATGGGCAGTACACTATTTTTTAAAAATTATTTGTTTATTTATTTATTTATTTATTTATTTATTTATTTATTTATTTATTTAAGATTTCTGTCTCTTCCCCACCGCTGCCTCCCATTTCCCCCCTCCCCCGATCAAATCCCCCTCCCTCGTCAGCCCAAAGAGCAATCAGGGTTCCCTGTCCTGTGGGAAGTCCAAGGACCACCCACCTCCATCCAGGTCTAGTAAGGTAAGCAACCAAACTGCCTAGGCTCCCACAGAGCCAATATATGCAGTAGGATCAAAAACCCATTGCCATTATTCTTGAGTTCTCAGTAGTCCTCATTGTCCGCTATGTTCAGCGAGACCGGTTTTATCCCAGGTTTTTTCAGAGCCAGGCCAGCTGGCCTTGGTGAGTTCCCGATAGAACATCCCCATTGTCTCAATATGTGGGTGCACCCCTCGCAGTCCTGAGTTCCTTGCTTGTGCTCTCTCTCCTTCTGCTCCTGATTTGTACCTTGAGATTTCAGTCCGGTGCTCCAATGTGGGTCTCTGTCTCTATCTCCTTTCATCGCCTGATGAAGGTTAATATTCAGGAGGATGCCTATATGTTTTGGGCAGTACACTATTTGGCACAGGTGAGGCAAAGTATGTTCTAAGTAAGACTTCATTTTTCCAGGAATTGAGACCAAAAATTGGCAAGTAGGACCTCACAAAGCTAAAAAGATTCTGCATACTTAACATTCAACCCAGTGAAGAGGGAGCCCACAGAATGGGAGGAAATCTTTGTTAAACTATTTTTTTTATTCATTTATTTTGCATCCCCACTGCAGTTTCCCCTCCCTTCTCTCCTCCCATTCCCTCATCCTACCTTTTGTCCCCTCCCATCCAGTCCTTTTCTATTTCTGTTTGGAAAGGGACAGGCCTCCCATGGGTGTCAATGAAGCATGGCATATCCAGTTGAGGTAGGACTAAGCTCCTCCCCTTCCTTGTGTTAAGGCTCAGCAAGGAAACTCGGTACAGGGAATAGGTTCCCCAAAGTCAGTCAAAATGTTAGGAACAGGCCACACTCCTACTCCTAGAAGGCCCACAAGTAGACCAAGCTACACAACTGTCACAATACAGGTTAATCATTTTCTGTGGGTTCCCTTGTGATGACCTTGAACCCTCTGACCTGTTCAATACATCCTCTCTCTCTTCAACAGGATTCCCTGAGCTCAACTCAGTGTTTGACTGTGGGTCTCTGCATCTGTTTCCATCGGTTACTGGATGAAGGCTCTTTGATGACAATTGGGGTAGTTACCAATCTGATCACAGGAGAAGGCTAGTTCAGGCTACCTGTCCACTATCCAGGAGTCTTAGCTAGGGTTGTCCGTGTGGATTCATGGGAGTTTCCTTTGCATCATGTTTCTTCCTGACTCTGAAGTGTCCCCCTATCAAGACACCTCTTTCAGTACTCTCTCCTCAACCAGATCCCTCATGCTTCCATCACCCAGGAGATCTCTTATTTCCCCTTCCTAGGGGAAATACATGTGTCCTTGTTACTTAACCTCTCTGGAGTTGTGAATTGTAGCGTGTTTATCCTTTACTTGCCAAGTACTCTTATGACAGATGATTAACATCCAAAATATATAAAAAATAAAAAGTCAAGAAATAAATAACCCAATTAAAATGGGTTATGAATCTGAATAAACTACCTTTAATAGAAGCAAAAATGTGCAGGGTGGTGTACACCTTTAATCCCAGCACTCAGGAGGCAGAGGCCGGCAGGTCTCTAAATTCAAGGCCAACCTGGTCTACAGAATGAGTTCTAGCACAGCCAGACTCAAACAACCTAAAAAAAAAAAAGCAAAGAAAAAAAGAAGCTAAGAAACATCTCAAAAAGTGCTAATCATTTAATCATTTTTAGGAATTAGGGAAATGTAAATCAAAACAACTTTAAGATTTCATCCAGTCAGAATGACAAAGGCCAACATGGTGAAGATGTGGAGAAAGAGAAACATTTGCTCTTGATGAGATTACAAACATTCTATTGTATTATCCAGCTATCCCACTCCCCGGCAGGTGTCCAAAAGAACCCATATCCTACTCTACACAGACTAGCTCATTGCCATCTATTCAAAGTAGACGGGAAATGGAACAACATACATGTTCTTCACCTGAAGAATGGAACAACACACATGTCCTTTGCCTGAAGAATGGAATAACATACATGTCCTTTGCCTGAAGAATGGAACAACATACATGTTCTTCGCCTGAAGAATGGAACAACATACATGTCCTTCGCTGGAAGAATGGAACAACATACATGTCCTTCGCCTGAAGAATGGAACAACATACATGTTCTTAGCCTGAAGAATGGAACAACATACATGTCCTTCGCCTGAAGAATGAACAATGAAAGTGTGGGAGCTCATACATGCTGGAAGACTATTCAGGTGCAAAGGAAAATAAAATCGTGGATGTTATACGGAGTGGGGTATCCCAGATCCAGAAAGACAAACACTATATATTCTTTCTGGGGCTCCAATTTCCAGATCCTTAGATGTTAGTATATAACCTGGAGTTACAGCAGAAACCAGGAAGTAAATAGGGACTTGGTCCGGGAGGAGCACTAGAGAGGTGAAATGAATAAAGAAATAGAAAAATAAGGAGGGAGTGTTACTTGGGGATGAGGGAGAGAGGTCAGTATAGAAGGAGAGGAAGTGGGAATGTTTGAGAAAAGTCATAAAGAATCACATTATATTTATCTAAAACCATATATATTACATATAAGAATATGTGTATACACATATGTGCATAGTTTAAATTCAATTATGTCACTTGGGGTGATAATTCTTCCCCATAGACTATCATAATAACAAGAAAAGCAGCAGCAGCAACAGTATCAGACATGAGAAATCTCCTTTTGAGTTGTTGGTCTGGGGAGTCTAAGCGACTCACAAAACAATACAGGGTATTGCTGTTTCCTTTGGTTGTCTCCCAGCATTTGAAGGTAACTCCATATTGTGGAACACAATGCACTCTTCAGACACAGGACTCAGAGAAATTGAACTGACTCTGACCCAAAAGCTTTCTCCCTGGGGACTAGCATTCATAGTACTTGAAGGTGCTGAGCTAGCTGTCAAGAGAGGAAAGCACCACTAGCCCTACACAGCTATTATACCTAGGAACCACAAAATGATCAGGATGATAAGACAAAGGAGTGGCACTTGTATCTTTGTAGTAATCAGCAGCTAACTGATACACCTTAAGGTCAACTTGACAGGTGAAAAATCTGATACTGAAAACAGTCATGAGCTTATAGGTCTTAGAGGACAACTGACTAATGCTAGTTACTAAAGTAGTATAATCCCTAAGTGCATTCTCCATACTTATCCTTCTACCCATAGGATCTTATCCCTCATCACAAAGGCCGAGACCATTATAAGAAGCCACAACTACTCTAAATGCGGAAAATAACCGACTTTGGGACACAGAGCTGCGACTGTTAGGTCTACAGCACAACCCCTATACCTAAGGCTCAAGATTCATTGCAAAAGAGGAAGCAGAAAGAATTTTAGAGCCAGAGGACCAGGAAGTCTGCTGCATGTGTGTGTTTTCTTGATATGATAGAGAGCTACACCCATGTATAGTGATATTTTGTTTATGTTTTAACAAATAAAGCTTGCCTGAAGATCAGAGTGCAAAGCTTAGCCACTAGAGGCCAGGGAATGGTGGCACACACCTTTAATCCCAGGAGTCAGGAGACCTAGGCAGAGGGATCTCTGTTAGTTCAAGGACACCCCTCTGTATGCTGTGAATACCCATAAAGAACCTAATTTGGGCCTGTGGCAGGGCACAATAAAGCTAGGTGGGAAATTTGAACAGAGATGTATAGAGAGAGTAGGCAGAGTCAAAGAGATGCCATGTAGTTGCCAAAAAAGAAAGATGCCAACCAGAATCTTACGCAGTAAGTCACAGCTTTGTGGTGATGCACATATTAATAGAAATGGGTTAATTCAAGATGTAAGAGCTAGTTAGGAATATGCCTTTGCTACTGGCTACACAAGATTGAATCTGTCTGAAAGAGAAACAGAGTTCATACAAAGGTGATCCCAGCACTTGGGATCCCACACCTTTAATCCCAGCATTAGGGAGGGAGGTGGAGACAGGAGTGATATGGCTGGGCAGAGAGAGGAATGAAAGGTGGAAGGAGACAGGAGCTCAGTGCAGTCTGGGGTTTGGTGGAGAAAGATGGAGTCTGAAGACAGGATGGCCTCTTCAGTCTGAGCATTGGTAGAGGTAAAAGAATTCTCTAGTGGCTGGTTGCTCTGCTTCTCTGATCTTCAGCATTAACCCTCTATATCTGACTCTGGGTTTTTATCATTAAGACCAACTAGAATTCATGCTACACCCATGAAATCTCAACAATAGGGCTGCTCAAACAAGATATGAACAATTATAAGTCTAGTTGACGTGCCAATGTAGATGGGGGAATTATCACTAGGCCCCAACCCTCAATGAAGAACTAGAGGCAATTAAAGACTACTAAAAGAGGGAGAATGTCTTCCTGAGAAATGAGTACTCTAAGCAGTTATCCAGTTAAGTGACTGGTCCTAAAAATACGCATGCAAGGAACACCAAGACTCAGTGGGTTGCAGTTACAAATTTATTCACGTATGTTGTATATATAAAACAATAATTAAAAAATAAGAGATCATGAATTTGAAAGGGAGTGGGTGGGGAGACATGAGAGAGCTGAAGGGAGGAACGGGAAACAATATAATTACATTTCCATTAAATTTAAAAAGTAAAACTGTGGGACCAGAGAGATGGCTCAGTGGTTAAGAACACTGGCTGCTCTTCCAGAGGACCTGGGTTCAATTCTCAGCACCCACATAGCAGATCACAACTGCCTATAACTCCAGTTTCAGGGGATCTGAACACCTTAATAATATACATAAAAATAAATAAAAACTGTTTTTTCACAAAAAAAACTCAAAAACAAGTGACAAATTCTAGTGAGCATGTGCTAGGAGTATAAGCTAGTACAACCATTACAGAAATCAGTGAGAGAGTTTCTCAAAAAGTTAAAAATAGGGGTACCTATGGCCCAGCTACAGGAACACAGCTGAAGGACTGCCCATCCCATCACTGAGATATTTGCACATGGGCACTGCTCACAATAGCAGAAAAGAAAGGAAAACATTCAGTCCTGTGCATGTGTATCAAGAGATAAACGGATAATAAAAATATTGTACACATATACAGTGGAATTTTATTCAGCTGTGAAGGAAAATGAAACTCGGAGGAAAATGGGTTCAGAAAGTATACTTTACAAGCCAGGCCACATGGGTTCAGAAAGACAAAAGCAGCATCCTCTCTCTGTGTGCTTCCTAACCTTAATGTTTATATGTGTGTTTAAGTGAGTGTGAGAGTGGCTATAGGCTATGAAACTAGACAAGAGACCACGAGAGGGTGGAAAGAGGAACCGAGGGAGGAGAAGAAGGGGAAGACAAAAAGAAATGTAAAGAAAAAACAAGGCCATGAGAAGCAGAAGGAACAAGAGCTGAAAGGGGATGGGGAGGGGGATGGGAGTGTCATGGCGAGAGTGAGCAGGTCTTGTGGGGTAGATTTATTTTCATTTTACACAATAACTCCAATTCTTCCTCCCTCCCTTCTTTATACCCCCACTTCTCCCATATCCCACCCTCATCCACTCCTCTGAGGAGATAAGACCTCCCTTGGGGAGCCAACAAAGTCTGGCATACCAACTTGAAGCAGAACCAAGCCCCCCCCCCCCATCAAGGCCGAGCAAGGTATCCCACCATAGGGAATGGGCTCCAAAAAACCAGGTCAGGCACCCAGGATAAATCCTGATTCCATTGCCAGGGTTCCCCTAACAGATCAAGCCACAGAACTGTCACCCACATTCAGAGGGCCTAGTTTGGTTCCATGCAGGTTCCCCAGCTGTCAGTATGGAGTCCGTGAGCTCCCACTAGCTCGGATCAGCTATCTCTGTGGTTTTTGCAATCATGATCTTGGGGGGGGGGATGCACAAAAAAATTTATCAGACCAAAATTAGTATAAAAGTTTTAATAAAGAATAGATACTATGAACAGGAATACAGAGGGTAAAATCACAGAGAGCTAGGAAGAGACTGAACCCCTGGAAGGAATAGGGTCAGGGTCCTTTTATAGCAGATAGGCCGTTTGTCGGAGTGAAGTTAGTTTTGAAGAGAGTTAAGCAGAACAGATCAAGGTGGGTGTAGTGTTACACACTTGTCACTTAATCCCAGCACTCAGGAGACAGAGGCAGGTGGATCTCTGTGAGTTCAAGAACAGCCTGGTCTACTTTGCCTGTTACAGGAAAGCCAGGGTTACAAGATAAGACTATCAAATGAAGAGGAGGAGGCAGCTCCTCAACCACCTGTAGGTAGTTTTGTAATACCTGTCCTCCCCGATGCTGACCCTATGGGAGGAGGCACTAGGGTACCAGGAATTAGACTCTAATTTTTTTTGCATAGGGCAACATAAGTCACTGGGCCAGGCACCAAGCTGTTGGAGAATGGGGTGTGTTTTTTATTTTCTCCCCACCCCCCTTTTTGGTCTCTGCAGGGAGGAGAATAAAAAAATATGAAAAATACCATAATAGAAGCTAACCAGAAAAATGAAAAAGTTACTAATACTTACGTTTCTATGTATTAGCATACCAGAACTTTATTTTTTATGTCAGGATTAGGATGTTTTTTAATTATATAGAAGAGGTGTGTCACTTATGGATTCATGGGCAATGGGCTACAGCCACTGTCTCTTCCTCCCTCCCTCCCTCCCTCCCTCCCTCCCTCTGTGTTGATGTATTTTATTTTTACTAGAAGGGAAGGATTTGCTCATCAACATGTCTCAGCTTCAGAACTAGAGTCGTAGGTGAAATTAGTCCTTGTCTCACTGTGTCCCAGAGGAAGATTCCCTAACAGGGTACACTTGGAAGTCTTCCAAAATTTAGGCAGCATTTTCCATAGTTCCTTTCTTCCCTTAACTCTAGAGTATCTAACACATAAAAAGCAAATGTACTAAACTGCAGGTGAATCCCAAGGGTTGGAAAAAGGATGCCCTTCGGGGAAATGAGGACACCTCTGAGACCACCTGGGGAAGGAGGGGGTGATGGTTACAGCAATCCCTGAGAGGACGCACATACCTAAGAGAAATCTCAGCCAAGTCCTAGGAAACAAGTCTAGGGAGTCTCTGGAAGTGAAGTGAACTCACATATGGAGCAACTGCCCTTGGTGAGTTTACTTCACAGAGCCATCAGGAGATGCCGGATGCTGAGGTGAGGTTCCATGGTACCCATTCCTTTCTCCAAGTTCATCTAGGCCAGCTAGCCTGCACGTAAGAGAAATAGATGGGCGGTCCAGATTACAGCTAGCTCTGTGACATTAGAGGGTACCTTTATTTATTAAATTTAATTACTTGGGGTTTTCCAGGAAAGGCTTAAAGGAGATGGGGAAGAATAGCTTAGTGTAAAAGTTTCAAATGTGGACCGAGCATACATCCTTAATCTTGACACACCAGAGGCAGAATCAGGGTGCTCTCAGTGAATGCAAGGATAGTCCGGGTAGCAAGTTCTGGGCCAAAGGTCTACGTAGTGACACCCTGTCTCAAAAGCAAACTTTCATGTGTGAATGCAGGAAAATTTTCATTCGGTGAAGTTTTGAACTCTCTCCGAGCCACAGCTATAAAATAAACAGGGGGTACAGGCGGTTCACTGTCCACAGCCCAAGGTATGCTATTGTTGTGATGCTTAGAGCTTCATTCAGAGACATTCTCATCTTCCAGCGGCACACTCCTTCCCCCGGGCTGCCTGGAGAGACAATGTGCTGTGTGAGCGGGTGGGAAAGAAGGACATTCAGCCGTCACACTTGTACCGGCAGCTTTAACAGTGGCTCGATTAGCTCCTTATACTGAAACAGAACAGACAGAAGTGGATCCCTTAGCACTATAGATGAAAAATTGCCTTACAAATTCCAAATGCATGAGGAACAGCATAAAGTGGGAGAAATTCCACTCTACTAAACTGTACTTGAAAGTAACTCCAGGAAACCTAGTCACTGGGGTAAAGGTTCACAGTTCAGTTAAGTGCTGGGACAGGGAAAATCACATTTCTCCAACGGCGTGACACTGGCTACACCAGCCACTCCTGGACAGGCCCCAGGTTCAGGAGCAGCTGACCAACAAACTGACTCCATAGGATTTTTATGTGTTTTTGTTTGGTTACAGTTTGGTGTTTTCTTTTTTGGCATGGTTTTATTGTATTTTCTTGGTTTTGGGGGATTTTTTTTCCCCTCGAGACAAGGTTTCTCTGTAGCTTTGGTGCCTGTTCTGGAACTAGCTGGGCGTCGAAGCTTGGGTGCTACACTTTTCCATGCGTCCTCAGAAATCATGAGCAAGGACTGGGGAGATGGCTCAGTGGTTAAGAGCTCTGGCTGCTCTTCCAGAGGACCTGATCTGAGTTCCAGCAACCGCATGGCAGCTCATTCGTCCTAGGGATCCAATGCTTTCTTCTATTCTTCCCAACCCCAGGCACAAGCAGTGCACATACATACAACCAGGCAACATGCCCTTACACATAAAACTAAATACTACTACTACTACTACTACTACTACTACTACTACTACTACCAAAACCAAGGGACTAGAAGTAGTGTAGCCCAAATCTTTGTTCTCAGGGATCACAAATGATCCTTCCTTCCTTTAAATCTTGTGTTCTCTGCTACTATGCAACTTCTTTCTCTTCCTTTCCTGGTAACCTCTAATACACAAAACAGGAGATCTAAAATTAACAAAGATCTCAATATATAAACTACTATTTTTGATAAAACTCTTTTAAAAATGATGTATTTTAGTTACTTTTAAAATCCTGTGTATGACGGTTGTGGTGGCGCACACCAGTAGGATTTGCTAAAGGAGACAGAGGCAGGAGGATCACGAGTTCGAGGCCAGCCTGGGCTACACATTAAAAAAAATCCTGTGTATGTGACAAGGGAGTGGCATTTATATGAATGTAGGGGCTTGTGGAGGCCAGAGCCGCCAGATACCTCTGGACTAGAGTTACAGGCACTTGTGAGATGCTCAGTTTGGGTACTGAGAACCGAACTCAGATTATCTACAAGAGCAATATGTCCTCCTAACCACTGCATGTCTCAAGCCCCCTTATGACTTTTCACCAGATCATTTTACGTATTGACCAATTGCAAAGCACCTATTGTTTAAGCACATAGTTGTACATTTTTATTTGTTCAATTAATAAATACATTATTTTTGTCATTGATACACAACTTGTGTTCCAATATTTGAAAATGGTCTCTTTCTTTTCCCCAACAAAATTAATTTCACCAGATAAAATGGGGGGGGACCCCATCCATTTCAAATCAAATCCCTTTATAAACTTATCTTCATTTTCTTCACCCTTACAGTTAATCAAGAAGGGGCCGGAAAATGCACTTACGGTTTTTCCAGAGGTCCAAGGTTTGACCTCCCAGGGGACCTGCACAAACCCACATAGGAACACAAACGTACACATGACTATGTGAAAATAAATCTCAAAAGGAATAAAGAGAAGAATCTCATTTCTTCATCTCATCTTGGTGGCATTGTAAGTATGAGAAGATAACTTTTCCATTTGTTGGCTAAACAGCTACTACGTTCTACGGAAGCAGCAGGTTGGAGGGCAGCGCCAGATTCAGAAGTGATCAAAATCATGGCCATAGCTTAGAGCAAAGCCTCGGAATGCCAGGCTCTCCATTCTGAATAGCAGTTTCATGATTACCGTGGATTTCCTTGCTCCAGGCACACAAATTATTCTTTGTGAAGGAGGGCAGTAGAGGTTGGTCATAACTTTTTTAGATGCTGGTTTCTTTTCTAATGAGGATGAAGAAGAAAGGGTGTGGATTTGGGAGAGAGAAGAGATGGGGAGGATATGGGAGAAACTGGAGGAGAGGAAATCATAGTCAAGATATACTTGTGGGGAAAAATCAGTTTTTCAGTAAGAGGGAAAAAATGAAGTACTCTGGAGAGGTGGGATGTCGCAGGTCCAGAGGCTAATTACTTTATCTTGGGTAAGCCCTGGCCCTCCAGAACAGCTGTTCTTTGTCTACCTCTGTTAGAACTAACACCCTGTGAAAACAGATAAACCATTTTAGAATCTATTGACTTAGTGACTAGGTTCTACCAATCTAAAAGCTAAGAATATCATCAGATAGCATCTGGGGTCTATAGGAAAACTTTCCCCATCTCACTGCACCTGTTTCTGTGATGGATTTTAAACTTGCCTTGATTTATGACTTTCTCTGTTCTGTAAAACTAGAAAAACATTGTAAAACTTCTTCCACATTGTAACATGAAATTTGGGGTAACCTAAATCTGGGCTCCTAGGCCATGGTCTCTTGAAATGTCTGCAGAATAAACTACCTCTTAACCTCTTAAATTAAAAGCCTGAAATACTGAAACTTCTAGAGGAAAGAATAGGGAAAACTCTTCGGTGTCGGGGTAGGCAAGAGTGTTCTGAAGAGAACTTTGGTAGCACAGGAACCAGCTCCAAGTACCAAGAGATGAGACTGCATAGGGTTAAAAAGCTGCACAGCAAAAGAAACCATCAGCAAAACAAACAGAGAGCCTATATATAGCATGGAAGAAAATCTTTACCTACACTTCTTCAGACAGATGGCTAATATTCAGCATTTCAAAGACTGCAGAAATGAAACACCAGCGAAATAAAAATACTAATGAACAAATGGGCTTATGAAACAGGCAGTTCTCAAAAGAAGAAACACAAAAGGCCAATAACTATTACTTTAAAAAGTGTTTAGCATCCCTGGTCATCAGGAAAATGCGAAGTAAAACTACTTTGAGATAGTGCTTCACCCCAGTTAGAATGCTGTCATTGAGCTACCTGACTGTAAACACTGGAGAAGATGCGGGGAAAGAGGAATGCTTATCTACTGCTGGTTGGGGAGCAAATTAATACAGTGGTTCTGGAAATCAGTCTGGATGCTCCTTAAAAAGTTCAAAATATACTTACTCTATGGCTCAGCTATTCCATTCCGGGCATATACCCAGATAACTATGAAACGGACAACAAATATATTTGCATATCTTATATTATTTCTGCCTTATTTATGATATCAAGGAAATAGAAACAATTTAGTGGCATTCATTAGATAAATAGATAATGAAGTACATATACAAAGTAGAATATTATTCATCTATAAAGAAATGTGAAATTATGAAATTTGCAGGGAAATGTACAGACTTAGAAAGTAAAAGATTAAATAAGGTGACTCTGTCTCAGAAAGAATAATAACCTTATGTTTTCCCTTGTATGTGGATCCTAGCCTATAGTATATACTCTGTCTATCTGTCTGTCTGTCTGTCTGTCTGTCTATCTATCTATCTATCTATCTATCTATCTATCTTCTATCTATCCTCTATCTATCTATGCATTTATCTATGTATCTATCTATTATCTATCTATCTATCTATCTATCTATCTATCTATCTATCTATCTCTGTCTATCTATCTATCTGTCTGTCTATCTATCTATCTATCTATCTATCTATCTATCTATCTATCTATCTACCTAAAATATAACATTTAGAAGGAGAATAAGAAAGGGTAATATTAGGTAATAAGGAAAAACACAAGAGCTGAGAAAGGATACGCAGCTAATTGTGTTTCTAGGTTGAATCTGTAATAGTTTTCCTTTCTTGTGGTGGATAATATAATTGATAGTGAAAGTTGAAAGCCCTAGGTGAACTTCCATGACTTCAAAATGGCCATCCCAAGTGTATGGAAGTTTGTTGTGCTGTACAGGATTTGGGGTCGAGTAAGAGTGCATTAGGGTGGCCACCTTAGTCTAGCCCTGTGATGTCTTCTTTTTGTCAGTCCATCACAATGAAGCAATTTTATTAAAAAAATTGTTCCATTAAGGATGATATGATATTCTTTTTTTAAGAAAGATTTATTTATTTATACAGTATCCTGCCTGCAGGCCAGAAGAGGGCACCAGAGCTCAATATAGGTGGTTGTGAGTCACCATGTGGTTGCTGGGAATTGAAATCAGGCCCTCTGGAAGAGCAGTCAGTGCTCTTAAATGCTGAGCCATCTCTCCAGCCCCATGATATGATATTCTTTGTCCTTTCTGTGAACAAGAAGTGAGTAAAGCAATGGTGTGACAGACAGGCCCAGAGAGGAACTGTGAAGAAGGAGGTCACACATTAGAGCAGAGCACTTGGAGAGAGGGAGAACTGTGAGAGGTCTGGATCCTGTGGGGAACTGTGGCCACAGTCCCAGTTCCTAGTCTAAGAGGAGGCAGTAAGGACAGTTTGAGCCTAGGGCAACACGGACAACTTGAGATTCTCTAATTACCAGAATCCTTATCTTATGCTGGAGGAGGGAGCGGAAGAAATCTGCCCCTGATGTGAGAGACATCATGGACAGAAAAAGCTCTAAGCACTTGAATTCCATCTCAGCCTACCCAGGCCACCAAGAGAGTCTTGGCATGTATTTCCCCTCCCAGGGGAGAGTGCTCACAGAGTAGGAAGATCGTTACAGAAACTACTTGGGTGTGGGTCCTACTGTAAGACTTTTGGGCATCCTCCAAGAAGTAGTGCCAGCCAGGGTCTGTCAGTTTTGAGTGTCCTTCCCAGTTGGAGACCAGTTAGACAGAGAACCATGTGTAGGAGGTTCAGAGATTGATCAGAGCCAGCCAGGAAGGTCCCTAAGATCAGAGTTAGAGTCAGCTGCCTCACTAGATGCTATTAAACACCCACGAGGCATTTGAGAGATGCATCACAGTCTACCAGGACAGAGGAGAAAGAACTGATTGACATTTAATACTCACAGTTTTTGGTGATGTATTTTGTGGAATTCTGAGTGAGTGACCCAAATGGTTAGCATGTTTCTTGAACTCAGGATTGTGTCTCACTAAGAAGAATGAAGCTTACAGACTCGAGAGAGCGAGCGAGCACTCATTCAGCAATCTATTAGAGAGTAAAGAATGAGAACTATGTGCAGGTGAGAGGGGCTGTAGGGTGAAAAAACTGCTCAAGCCGCAGGGCCGAGGGGCTTTCACATCATGGCAGATGAATGGTGCCATAAGGGCAAAAGATGGGTCTCTTCTTCCAGCTTTCCAGATTGGCTGCAGAGGATTGATACATTTATCGAAGGTCACAGACTCTATAGAGCCTGGGAACCATGCAGTAGGGTTATTTGGAGCTTTTGTGTCTAGAGGGCCAGGGTCCTTTATTGTAACCTATATCCATCTCTGTAGTTTACCCATTATTCCTATCTCAGGAGGACAGAGAAGGCAAAAAGGAAGAGGTTACATCAATGGTATAGAACCACAATCAATCCAAAGTCAGATAGGGTTAGTTCCATCTGCTTTTAGAATATTCAAGCCTTTCCTAATAGAACTTGTTTGACTCTCATAATGACCTTGCAATATGTCAAAAGCAAGGAAATAGGGGTTAAACTCCTGTCTTTTTTCTTCATATATTTAGATCCCATGAACAGATCAGCAACACATGTTGTGACTGAGTTTGTTCTCCTGGGATTCTCTGGTTCCTGGAAGATACAAATTTTCCTCTTCGTGTTGTTTTTGGTGGTTTACGTCTTGACCTTGCTGGGAAATGGGGCCAT
Source organism: Alexandromys fortis (assembly GCF_014885135.2). Taxonomy (NCBI): domain Eukaryota; kingdom Metazoa; phylum Chordata; class Mammalia; order Rodentia; family Cricetidae; genus Alexandromys; species Alexandromys fortis. The sequence continues at coordinate 1,353,533 of NW_026068191.1, forward strand.
CATCTGTGCAGTAAGATGTGACTACCGTCTACACACCCCCATGTACTTCCTCCTGGGAAATTTTGCCTTTCTTGAAATCTGGTATGTTTCCTCCACTGTTCCTAACATATTAGCCAACGTTCTCTCTAAGACCAAGGCCATCTCATTTTCAGGATGCTTCCTCCAGTTCTACTTCTTCTTTTCACTGGGTACAACTGAGTGTCTCTTCCTGGCGGTCATGGCTTATGATAGGTACCTGGCCATTTGCCGCCCATTACACTACCCTGCCATCATGACCAGGAGGCTGTGTGGCATACTAGTGTCTTTGTGCTGGCTCACTGGATTCCTTGGGTACCCAATCCCTATCTTCTCCATCTCCCAACTCCCCTTCTGTGGATCTAATATTATAGATCACTTCCTCTGTGACATGGACCCATTGATGGCTTTGTCCTGTGCCCCAGCTCCTATAACTGAATTTATTTTTTATGCCCAAAGTTCCCTTGTCCTCTTTTCCACTGTTGCATACATCCTCCGATCCTATGTTTTATTGCTCAGGGCTGTTTTTCGGGTTCCTTCTGCAGCTGGCCGACTAAAGGCCTTCTCTACCTGTGGTTCTCATCTAGTTGTGGTATCACTCTTCTATGGGACGGTGATGGTAATGTATGTGAGTCCTACATATGGCATCTCAACTCTGATGCAGAAGATCCTTACACTTGTATATTCTGTAATGACTCCTCTCTTTAACCCTTTGATTTACAGTCTTCGTAACAAGGACATGAAACGTGCTCTGAAAAATGTTCTGTTAGGAATGAAAATTGTTAAAGCTACATGAGTCAATGATGTGACATGCTCACATGTTCTAATAAAGAGCAAACTGGAGCTGTATCAGTTCATTCGGTTCTCTCTCTCTCTCTCTCTCTCTCTCTCTCTCTCTCTGGCTCTTAAGTAGCCCTGATTGGCCTCAAACTCATTGTCTAGACAAGTATGACCTTGAACATGTTACCCCTCCCCCCCCACATCCACATACTAAATACTTGGGTTACAAATGTGTACGAATGTCCAGGTTTTGAACTTGCTTTTCAATACTTGGTGTTGAAAGCATATGTTTATTGAAAAAATAAAATGTGAGTCCTACGTGAGATAATTTCCCATGATTCTTTATTATATACCCCCTCCATCATTTTAACAAGACAACGAAGTCAACTTTGTTTGACCGTAGACATGTTAATACTAGTCTTTGCAAGGTACAAACTAAAATAGCACTCCAGTTCCAACATAGTATTTATGCTTATCGGGAATGAAAGAGATTGGTTCAATTCCCAGAACCGGAAAAAGAGAAGTGATTTAGAATGTAGATGAAAAATAAGAAAGAAAGCTTTTGTACAAGAACATGGACTTATCTTCACAGAAACTTTTACTAGAACCATTTCCTGGGCTTCCGAGAAGGCTCAGTGAGCAGAGGGCTTGCTGAAAAGCCTGATGACCTGATTTCAATCCACAGGACCCAAGTGGAAGAGAGAAGAAGTCTATTCTTCCTCCTCCACATGTGTGCAGTGGCATGTACTCCCACAACATAATAATTAATTAGTAAATATAATTTAGAAGTCCATTTCCAATATAGAAGATGTGCTTATTAACATAGTAAAAGAAAATTCTAAAATATCCAATGAGTCTGACATTAATGATGAGGCAAATGGCATGAAAGTTTGCTCTTAACATGCTATCATGCAACACAAAGCTCCCACCCACAATCCATTCTCACTCATTCTTTTGTGTCAGCTGCTGATACCTAGAAACAACCTTAATCCAGTAACTGATGGAAGCAGATGCGGAGATCCATAGCTAAGCACTGGACTTCTGGAGTCCAGTTGTAGAGAGGGAGGAGCGATATTAAGAGCAAAGGGGCCAAGACCATGATAGGGAAACCCACAGACACAGCTGACCTGAGCAAGTAGTAGCTCACAGAATCCTGATTGACAGCTGGGGAATCTGCACAAGACAGAGCGAGGCCCTCTGAATGCCGGTGACAGTTGTGTGGCCTGGGCAGTTTGTGGGGCCGCTGGCCGTGGAACCAGTATTTATCCCTAGTGCGTGAACTGGCTCTTTGGAGCCCATTCCCTATGAAGGGATACCTTGTTCAGCCTAGATACGGGAGCGGGGGAGGGGAGTCTTGGTCTTGACTCAATGATATGACAGACTTTGTTGACTCGCCACGGGAGGCCTTATCCTCTCTGAGGAATAAATGGGGTGAGATGGGGCAAAGTTGGAGGAAGTGAGAGGGTGGGAGGGCAAGGGAACTGGGGCTGGTATGTAAAATAACATTTTTTGTTTTAAAAAGTGTCAAGCTGGGCAGTGGTGGTACACACCTTTAATTTCAGCAGGAGGCAGAGGCAGGCGGATCTCGGTGAATTTGAGGCCAGCCTGGCCTACAACAGCTAGCAAAGCTACAGAGAAACCCTGTCTTGAAAAACAAAACAACAACAAACAAACAAACATATGTCATGCAAAAACAAAAACAAAAACCAAACACTTTCTACCAGGGACCTCCTGCCTTGCCTGCAGCTCTTAGCAGCTTGCTTCCAGGTGCTCCTCCTCCCACCCCAACTTAATTCACTGAGAGTCCACCTCTGCATACAGATCCAGGCCGCTGCCATCCCTGTCCCTCCAGACATAGTCTTGGTCCTCCTGCAGCCAGCTTTCAGGAGCTGCTCTCCTACACACCTCTACTCTCCAGGGACCTGATCTACTGGGGGGCACTGGATACCCCGGGCTTTCCCCCTCAACCGCGGTCATTTTTCCTAGCCCATTTGCATTCCTCTCTGTCACTGACCTGCAAAAGCACTGTCTCCCAGGGACCCCACAGTTACCACACTCACTTAACATTTTGAGACGTTAATAGCAACCAAAGAATGAAACATCCACTATAAACAAGACCAGATATTAATACCTACAAACACCTCAGTCACCCTACTCCAGAAATCTAGACATCAAATGTAAAACCTGACACCCATCTCTGGAAGGCCCCTCCCCTGGGAGTTGACTTGGTCCCCATTCCATCTCTGGGAAAGCCCACCAAGCATTGACCCCTCCCCAGGGAGGGTCAGGACCACTCTCACAGGCTATTTAGGCTGCTGCCCAGAAAAGGACAACATGGTCTCTGGGTTGTACATGGTCTCCCCTGCTCTCTTTTCCTCGCCATGTTCCTGGAACACCTGGGAGCGCTGCATTAAACGTGGGCATCTTTTATTCGGTCTAATTTTGTCTGATCAGAATTATTTGCATCGGCGGAGAGGCTTGTCCCAAGAAATATACCTAACATTAGCGCTCTCTCTCTCTCTCTCTCTCTCTCTCTCTCTCTCTCTCTCTCTCTCTCTCTCTCTCTCTCTCTCGTGCGCGTACACACACACACACACACACACACACACAAATAACCAAGACATTATGACATGATCTTTCTACCAGAACCCAGTAATCCTACCACAGTTGTAGGTTCTGAGAAATGCAATATAAGACAAGGATATCAAAACTGCAATTACCAATATGTTCAAGGACCTTAAATAGGATAAGAACAAATTCCTTAATGACATTTGTGAAAACAGAAACAGTGGAATGAGACAACAAAGCACTTAAAGACAAGAAATAGAAATAGACTCACCAAAGAAACCCAAACTGAGATAAACCTGGAAATGAAGTTTAGAAAGTCAAACAAAGACCACAGAGGTAATTCTCAGCAACACAGCAAAACTTTCTATCACTGTAAGAAGAAAAAACAAGATTTTCTATGATAAAACCAAATTTAAGTAATATCTGTCTGCAAATCTAGCTCTACAGGAGGTACTAGAAAGAAAAGTTCAATCGGAAGAAGTTAAACATGCCAAAGAAAACACAAGGAATAAATAATCTCAGACTAGTAAATCAAAAGTGGGGGAAAAGCCTGAACTATAACAACACAATGTTAAGAATCAATAAACAATTTCACTGATATCAATGGTCTCAATTCCCCCCAATGTAACCGTAGACTAACAGCCTGGATTTGAAAACAGTATCCATCCCTCTGCTGTATCCAGGAAACACGCCTTAACATCAAGGATAGATATCACTTTAGGGAAAAAGGACAGAAAAACATATTCCAGGCAAACTGACCCAGGAAACAAGTCAGCATAGCCATTTAAATATCTGATAAAATAAACTTCAAACCAAACTATTCAGAGGAGATGGAGAAGGACACTGTGTGCTCACTGAAGGAAAAAACTGAGAAGAGGATATTACATTTTTAAACATTTATGTGCCAAACACAAAAACACCAAGTTCCTAAAAGAAACACTACTACAGCTGAGATCACATATTGATCTCCACACAGTGATAGTGCATGACTTCAGTACCCTACTTTCACCAACAGATAGATCTAAACAGAGAAATGCTGGACTAAGTGACATCATAAATCAAATGAACTTAGCAGATATTAACAGAACATTTCGTTCAAACACAAAAGGATACATCCTTTTCCCAACAGCTCATGGAACTTTCTCCATAACTGGCCAAATTCTTGGACATAAAGCAAGTCTCAACAGTTATAAAAAAATTTAAATAACACCCTGCATCCTATCTGAGCACCATGAATTAAAGCTGGGTATCAACAACAGAAACCACAGGAAGCTTATAAACTCATGGAAATGGAAACTCTCTGCTGAATAAAAAATTGGGTCAAAATGGAAGTTAAGAAAGAAATTAAAACCTTTTCAGAATTGAAATGAAAATGAAAACAGTATACGCAAACTTAAAGGATGCAATAAAGGCAGTTCTAAGAGGCAAATTCATAGCAATAAGTACCTACATCAAAAAGATGTAGATTACACATTAGCAACTTAATGACACACTTGAAAGCTCTAGAACAACAAGAAGAAATAACACTGAAAAGAAGTAGATGGCAAAAAAAAAAATTTAAACTCAGTTTGGTACAAACAAAATATAAACAATACAAAGAATCAATGAAATGAAGTTGGTCCTTTAAAAAAATCAGAAGATTGATAAACCCTTCACAAAATTAACTAAAGGTCACAAAGAGAAGATCTAAATTAATAAAATTGAAGATTAAAAGGAGGATATTGGCAGGATGTGGTGACTCAGACCTTTAATCCCAGCACTCAGGAGACAGTCAGGCAGATCTCTGTGAGTCCAAGTCTAGTCTTATCTTCAGAATGAGTTCCAGGACAGCCAGGGCTGTTACACAGAGAAACCCTGTCTCATAAAAATTAAGCCCTCCAAAACCAGGGCTCACAATAGATACCATCAGACACTGAGGAAATCCAGAGAATTATAAGAATTATAATGACACAATTTAAACACCCTTACTTAGAAATTGGAAAACCTAAAAAAGGAAGAATATATATAAATAAATTTCAGCAGCACATGAAAGATTTCTCCAAATAGATCATATTCTAGGACAAAAAAACAAATCTTAACAATTCAAAAAGATTGAAACAACTCCTTCTATCCTATTGAACACAAAACAATAAAACTTAAAATCAACAACAAAAAGTCTCTAGTAAAAACTTCCAAGAGGGAAATGAAAAATGAAAACACAACACAGAAAAACCTCTGGGACAAATGGAAAGAAGTCCCACAAGGGAGATTTATAGGGCTGGAGAATCTCACTGCTAGTGATCTCTTGATTGTTTTCTCCTGAGTGGGTAGAACAGCTAATGAATGGTTGTGTTGTGGGTAACCAGCTCTCATTTAAGTTGCCTGTCTATTGTCTTTCATTTTAATGTATGACATAAATCCTATGACTTTTACAATATGAATTATGTAGCATCTCTTAATTGAGCAGGTCTATGTTTACAATATGCTGTGTTGAAAAAATCAGAAAAAGCATAAATAAATAGCTTAATTATACAACTTGAAAAGTTGGAAAAATAGGAACAAACCAAATCCAAATACAGCTGATGGCAAGAAATAATAAAAGTAAAAGTAAAAATTCACAAAATAGAAAGAAAAAAGAAAACATACAAAGAACCACCAAATCCAAGAGCTGATTCTTTGAGAAGATAGGCAAAATAGACAGGTCCTTGACCCAACTAACCAAAAGGAATACAGAGTGTACCAATTGTACAGAACTAGAAATGAACATGGAAACATTACAAAAATCACCAAAAAAACTCAGAATACTAAAAGGAAATTAAAAAAAAACTACTTTATTAAGCTGGAAAAATCTAAAAGAAGAATATAATTTTCTATATTAAGCCTAATCACCAAAATTAAATCAAGGTGAAATTGAGAACCTATACAGAGCCATAACAAATGAGGTGCCTGAAATAGTAATAAAAAGCCTTTAAGCTACAAAAAGACACAAAAGACAGAAACTCCAAAACCAACCAACCAGCCAGCCAGCCAACCAACCAACCAACCAAACAAACAGCCAGCCAGCCAGCCAGCCAGCCAGCCAGCCAGCCAGCCAGCCAACCAACCAACCAACCAACCAACCAACCAACCAAACAAACAAACAAACAAACAAACAACTAAATAAGAGGCCAGGATCAGATGGACAGCAGAATTCTACCAGACATTCAAAGAAGATCTATAGTTTTCCTTAAACCTTTCAAAATCAAAAGGAAAACAAAAGAAAAGAAAGCAAAAAAGAATAAAAAGAAACAAAAGGCACACTTCCAACTCCTTCCATGAAGCCACTATTAGTCTAATACCCTAACCAGCTAAAGACAAAACATGAAAAGAACTACAGGCCAAGATGCCCGATGAATACAGACTCAAAATTACTTAGTAACATCCTTACAAACAGAATATAGACAAAAATAGAAAAGATCATAAACCATGACCAAATTGGCTTTATCTCTGAAATGCAGGATGCTTCAACACATGCAAATCAATAAATGTAATAATCTGTAGAAATGAATTAAAGACAAAAATCAGTGACCATCTCAATGTATTGAAAAAAGGCTTTTGACAAAATTTAATATACCTTTATGATAAACTTCTCAGAAAATGTAGAGTAGAGAGCACATATCAACACAATAAAAGCTATATAGGAGAAATATCATCCTAAATGGAGAAAAGCTTGAAGTAATCCTCCTGATGTTAGAAACAAGACAGTTTCTATCCTCACTGCTTTTCAACATTGTGTTCAAAGTACTCGCTGAAGCAAAAAGGCAAGAGAAGCAAATTACAGGAATACAAACAAGGAAAGAAGACAACAAACTATCCCTATTTGCAGATAAAATGATAGAGATTCCCAAGATTCTACCAGAAAACATCTAGAAACAGTGAACAAATTTGGCAATGTTGGTCAGGATACATAATCAACTTGCATAAATCAATGACTTTCCAATGTATGAAAACCAAAACCAATGTGCAGAGAAGGAGATTGTGGACACACTCCTATTCACAATAGTCTCAGAGAAAATAAAATATCTAGGAATAAACCTAGCCAAGGATGTGAAGGACTTCTGTGAAGAAACCTTTAAATCTCCGAATAAAGAGATATATGAAGATACTAGAAAACTGGGAAGACATCCCATGCTCATGGATTCGTAGAATTCATGTTGTAAAAATGACCATTCTACAAAAATCTATTTACAGATTCAGTGCAACCCCAGTAAAACCCCCATTTCATTCTACAGACAAAACTACCATAAAATTAATGTGGAACCACAAAGGACCCCGGATAGCCAAAATACTGATCAAAAAGATCATTGCTGGAGGGTGTTAGAATTCCAGATCTTAAGGCACATTACAGAGTCATAGTAAGGAAAACAATATGTATTGGCAGAGAACAGACATGCAGGAGAATGGAACAAAATCAAAGATCCAAAATATAAGTACATGTAACTTCAGTTACTTAATATTTGAGAAAGATGTCAAAATATATGTTGTAATAAATAAATCATCTTCAACAAATGGCATTGGGAAAACTGGATGTCCACTTGCATAATATTGAAATTAGACCCATATATATCTCCTTGAACAAAAATTAATTCCAAATAGACAAAAGATCTAAATCTGAAACATGAAACACTGAAACTACTAGAAGAAAATATAGGCAGTTCTCTCCACAACACAGGTGTAGGAAAGCACTTCTTGAATCAGTCTCAATTTGCTCAAGAATTAGGGCCAACAATTGACAAATGGGACTTCATGAACTAAAAGTCTTTTGCACAGCTGAAAACATGATCAATGGTGTGAAGGGCAAGCCCATAGATTTGGAGATAACTTTGTCATCTGTCTGTTTGACAGAGGCTTAAGAGCCAGGATATATAAAAAACTAAAACTAAAACAAGACAAGAAAAAAACAAAACCATAGTCCAGAAAATAAATGACTCATCTGAAAAGTGAGCCTCTGACCATAATAAAGAGTTCTCAAAGGAAGAAAAAATTGAAATATATTTCAAATGTGTTCATCATCTTCAACTCAAATGGTGCAACATCCCACAAGACACCCACAGATGCTTGCTCACTCATGTTTACTGCTGCCTTATTTATAATACCTAGGAAATGGAAACAACCTAAATATCCTACCACTGTTGAATAGGTAATGAAAATATGGTGCATCTACATTATGGAATACTAGTCATTTACAAAGGAAAATGAAATGATATACTTTGTAAGTATATGGATGGAACTAGAAAATATTATACTCAGTGAGTTAACTTAGATCCAAAAAGACAAACATTGAATGTTTTCTCTTATAGAAGGCTTCTAGCTACCAATGTTCAGATGTGTGAACATAATTTGTAGCAATTAAAAAACACAAGAAAGTAAAATGAGACCCAGGCCAGGAGGTAAGATTGGGGAGTAATAAAGAGGGGGCTAGCAGGTGACATGTATTCTGATGCAGAAATATGGGGAGGAGTCCCTTTTTTGAATAGGAAAGTAAATACAGAAGGTAGGAACAGGGTAAAAGGAGAATAGCTGGATACAAGTGATATGATCAGAGAAAATGGGGAGTAGGGATTCATTAGCAAGAAAGGTAAATAAAAAATAAAGTGGAAACAGTGGGACACAAGTGTTCTGATAGGGTCCTGAGAAAAAACCACGAGGGAGCAAAAAGGAGGCAACCAAGAAGTTGGGAGGAAGGTGTCTTAGGTTATTGTGTTACATAGAGATACCATTGACCAAGATAACTCTTATAAAAGTACTTAATTAATTGGGCCTTGCTTATGGAATTAAAGGATTAGTTCATTGTCATCATGGAATTAAAGCAGTAGCTGAGAGCTTTGCCTCATGATCTACAGACAGCAGGTGGAGGGGGAGTTCATTTGTAGACTGGTCGTGGCATGAAAATTTAAAACCTCAGAGCCTGCCCTCAGGAATGTATCTCCTCCACACATAACTATAGGCAAAGAATTATGAGGAAAGCTGGGAGTGGATGAGGATAACATTATATGGGTTTAAAAGATTATATTTATGAATCCACACACACACACATATGTATACAAGAACAACTAATTGGTACAGGACAATTCTGTATGCTGTCAATTATGTTTTAAATAAATGCTGATTGGCCAGTAGCCAGGCAGGAAGTATAGGTGGGACAACAAGACAGGAAGTAGAGGTGGCGCAATGAGAACAGGAGTATTCTGAGAAGAAGGAAGCTCTCTCCTGAGTCCTGTTCAGATACTGAAGAAGCAGGATGTGACCTGCCCTGCTGAAAGATGTACTGAGCCATGTGGCTAACATAGATAAGAATAATGGTTTAATGTAAGTTGTAAGAGTTAATAAGAAGCCTGAGCTAATGGGCCAATTGGTTTATAAGTAATGCAGACTCTCTGTGTGATTTTTTTCTTTGGGACATAATGACTGTGGGAACTGGGCAGGACAGAAACCCAAACAAGCAGGACCTTACGTTACAACTAATGAGGAAAGAAGTCATGAATTTGAAGGAGAGTAGGAAGAAATATACAGTTGAGTTTTGGTTGAATAAAGGCAAGGGAAAAATATAATTAAATTACAATCTCAAAAATAAACAAGAAAAGCATGATTACTAATAACCACTAAATAGAATTAATATTATACTGTTGCAAAATCCTCTCCTCCAAAAAATTAGTCCATTGCTTTAAAATACTTACCCTCAGGCAAGTTCTTAGGACAAGTACAGAAAGCAGCCACATTCTTTGTCAAGCCATCACAAGAATGGTCTGTAGCCCAGCTGTCAATATTGTTCGCTTCTGAGACATCTTGAGTTGGGCTTGCACAGACAATGTTGCTCTCAGTAATGTCTTCTCAGCTTCTACCTGGATGGCTTGTTAAGCCGTGCTACAGAATTTATGACATTTCTGGTGTAAAGTCCTAAAATCTTCCTCATTCTAAAAAATGAACAAACATAACATGGCCAGGTTCTTCACAGCAACAGGCCACACCCTGGTAACAAAATCTTTATTATTTAATAACTATATTAAAACACCATGACACTGTCCTTTGCCTTACAGAAGCTTTTCATTTTCATGAGGCCCCATTTATGGTTGTTGAACTTGGTGCCTGTGCTACTGGTGTTCTGTTAAGACAGTCTTCTGTGTCAATGAATTAAAGGTTAATCCTCACTTTCTCTTCTATTAGGTGTGGTGCATCTGGTTCTATGTTGAGTTCTTTGATCCATTTGAACTTGAGTTTATTCAGGGTGATAAATATGGACCTATTTGCATTCTTCTATATTCAGATATTCAGTTTGACTAGCACTGTTTGTTTAAAATACTGTATTTTCCCCCAGTGTATATTTTGGGATTCTTTATCAAAAGTTGTGTCCATAGGTGTGTGGATTTATGTCTGTGTTTTCATTTCAATTCTATTGATCAATGTTTTTGTTTTTATACCAATACCATACCATGCTGCCTGCCTGCTTTCCTTCCTTCCTTCCTTCCTTCCTTCCTTCCTTCCTTCCTTCCTTCCTTCCTTCCTCCTCCTCCTCCCTCTCTTCCTCCTCCTCCTCCTCCTCCTCCTCC
>NW_026068191.1:1364893-1367885 GCF_014885135.2 Alexandromys fortis
TATCCAGCCTCTTCTCGGCTAACTCTCGCACCTGGACTAGCCCATTTCTAATAATCTGTGTAAGCACCCCAAGATGCGCTTAACAGGAAGATTCTAGCCTACATCCATCCCGGGTCGAAGCTGCCTGGGAGAGCGGAGCCTGGTGTCTCTGCTCCAGAGAGCAGAGCTGTCGAGTCTACTCGGGAGAGCTGAGCATGGCATCTCTGCTCCAGAGCAGAGCTGTCGAGTCTGACCTCACTTCCTCTTCCTCCCAGCATTCCATTCTGTTTACTCCTCCCATCTTCCTCCTGTTTACTCCTCCCACCTATGTTTTAACATATCAGGGCAAGCAGTTTCTTTATTTAATTAACCAATGAAATCAACAGATTGATATATGACACTCCCACATCACATGAACATGGGTGGTCTTTCATCTTCTGATATTTTCTTCAATTTCTTTCTTCACAGACTTGAAGATTTTTATTATACAAGTCTTTCACTTGCTTGGTTAGAGTTATCACTGAAAAGTTTCTGCAAGGCAAAGGACAATATCATTTGAACAAATTGACAGCATACAGAATGGGAAACGATTTTCTTTCCCAACTCCACATCTGATAGAGGACTAATATAAAAATATATAAAGAACTTCAAGCAACTAGATATCATACAACGAATAATCTAATTAAAAATGGGCACAGATCTAAACAAAGAATTCTCAACAGGGGAAACTTAAATGACTGAGAAACAAATGTTCAACATCCTTAGCCACAAAGGAATTGCAAATCAAAACTGCTTCAGTATTTCATCTTAAACCCTTCAGAATGGCTGTGATCAATAAAATAAGTGAAAGCTTATGCTGGAGAGAATGTAGAATGAGGAAAACACTCCTCCATTGTTGGTGGGAGTACAAATGTGTATAATCCCTATGGAAATCAGTATGGCAGGTTGCCATAAAGATGAAAATTGGTTTACTTCAAGATCCAGCTATACCACTCTAGGACATAAATGCCCCATTCCACTGCAAGGACACTTTACTTGTTTACTGTTGTTTTGTTCATAATAGCTAGAAACACCCTAGATGTTCCTCAACAGAAGAATGGGTAAAGAAAATGTGGAACATTTGCACATTGTAGTATTCTTACTCAGATATTAAAAATGACATCATGAAATTTGTAGGCAAATCGATGGGAACTATAAAAAATCATCTCGAGTGAGGTAACTCAGACCCAGAAAAATAAGTATTCTCTGTATTCACTTATATGTAGATGTTAGTCATTAAATAAATGATAAAAACTTATAATTCATAGACCCAGAGAGGCTAGGTATAGAGGAAGGGACTGGGCAGGAGACACATGAATCTATCTAAAAGGGGAATACAGAATAGATTTTATAGGTGGACTGGGAGAAAGGGGTGATGGGAAGTAAGTGGGGAGGTAGAGGGGAGATGAATTTGAGGGAGGAAATTTGAAGAGACGCAGCTAGAATTGAGGGGTTATTAAGAGATGGTATTGAAACCCAGAGCAGTGGAAACTTCCCAAAATACATGAAGGTGATCCTAATGAAGTCTCCAAATAATAAGGGACTCAGGTCCCAACTGGTTGTCTCTTGTCATCAAATGAGGCTTCTAATATTGGGACTAGGTGACATGATATTGAGTTATTGTCTAAAGGGAATAAAAAGTAATTCCCAAAATACCTCACTTTCTAAAAACTGACATTAAGGTCCCATTTATGAAGACAAGACCCACACAACTCATTGGACATAGAGAGGTCTAGCTGGTGTCTACATGGAACCTTCACCTCTATGTTCTAGCATCTTTGGTATGGGAAGGTACTCTGTGAGCTACCAAAAGAGAAACATAAACAACAGCCCATCCAAAAAAGCTTTGCAATGTTGCCATGCATGCCTGAAAATATGCTGGGGCAATGGTGGCACAAATCTTGTGGAAGTTATCAATGTCTGATTTGATTTAAGGCCCATTACATGAAATGGAACACGTAACCAACACTGCTTGGATGACCAAGAACCAGAGAACAGATAGCTCAGAGACCTAGGGTAAAAACAAATACTACCAGTCTTAAAAAAGAAGTAATGATTAATAACCCTAATTAATATTTTGTTATACTCATAGATCAATGTCTTATTCAGCCATCATCAGAGATGCTTCCTCCTACAACAGGTGGGAACAAATACAGAGACCCACAGACAGACATTATGCAAAGGGACAGAGAGACCATGGTGCACACAGCTCTAAATGGAATGTCTCCATCAGATCCCTCTCCCAGGGCTCAGGGAACCCTGTAGGAGAGGAGGCAGGAAGAATACAAGAGCTGGAGGGGATGGAGGGTGGGAGGAGAACAAGGCCCTCTAAATCAACTGGGCAAAGTTCATATGAGCTCACAGACAATAAAGCAGCAACCACAGGGCCTGCATAGGTTTGTACCAGGTCCTCTGTGTATATAAATAGCTTCTGATTTTATGGGACTCCTGAGTATGTGCACATGTGGGCCTACAATTCTTGTGCCTTCTCTTGGGGCTCTTTTCATTCTGTTGTCTTGCCTTGTTCAACTTCAATGTGATGGGTTTTGTTTTATATATTCTATGAGAAAATAATCTATTTTCTGAAGGCGTAAGTCACGAACAAGTCCACACCAGTTTGGAGTTATGATTAATAGGGTGTTATTTATTTAAAGGGGAAAACTTACAGATCACCGTCCCAGACAACAGCCATCTGCACAACCAGGAAGGGAGTCTAGTCTCTGGCGGAGCAGGAAGTGAAGAGAGTGAGCAGAGGAAATAGCCGCTTTTTTAAAGGGAGAGAGACCACGCCCCAATGGGCTGGTATCACAGCAGCTATTGGTTGGAGGGGCAGAAGGACCTCCCGCAACACCTCCCCCTTTTGTTTAAGTAAGAGAGTTCTAAACCTACTATGAAATTATATACAATAAGTACAAATATCCTATTCTAACTAGCTTAGGTCTTGTATAATAAATAACTTGGCCAAGTCGTGAGA
>NW_026068191.1:1374714-1381205 GCF_014885135.2 Alexandromys fortis
CAGTGGGTGGACAAACCCCTCATGGTCCTGACTTCCTTGCTCATATTCTCCCTCCTTCTGTTCTTCATCTAGACCTTGGGAGCTCAGTCCAGTGCTCCCATGTGGGTCTCTGTCTCTATCTCCATCTATCATGGTACAAAGGTTCTATGATGATATTCCAGATAGTCATCAGTGTGACTATGGGACAAGGCCAGTTCAGGCATCCTATACTTCACTGTCCAGAATCCTAGCTGGGGACATCACCATGGACACCTGGGAACCCATCTAGAGTCAAATTTCTTGCCAACCCCACAATGCCTCCCTTAATTAAGATATCTTCTTCCCTGCTCCCATATCGACCATTCCTCCATCTCAACCATCCCACTCCACCAAGCTCTCCCCAAAAATCAGGTGTTCATAGGTTTGTGGATTAATATCATTGTCTTCAATTCTATTCCATTGGTCAACATCTCTGTTTTTGTGCCAATACCAAGCTCTTTTCATTACTGTGGCTCTGTAATAGAGTTTGATGTCTAGAATGGTAATGCCTCCAGAAGATCCTTTATTGTATAGGATTGTTTTGGCTATCCTGGGTTTTTTGTTTCTGCATATAAAGTTGATTATTATTCTCTCAAGGTCTGTGAAGAATTTTGTTTGGATTTTGATGGGGATTGCATTGAATCTATAGGTTGACTTTGGTAGAATTGCCATTTTTACTATGATGATACTACCAATCCCAGAGCATGGGAGATCCCTCCATTTTCTGGTATCCACTTCAATTTCTTTCTTCAAAGACTTAAAGTTCTTGTTAAGTAGATCTTCCACTTCCTTGGTTAGTGTCACCCCAAGATACTTTATGCTATTTGTGGCTATCGTGAAAGGTGATGTTTCTCTAATTTCCTCCTCTGCTTCTTTATCTTTTGTCTATAGAAGGGCTACTGATTTTTTTTAGTTGATCTTGGATCTTGCCACACCACTGAAGGTATTTATCAGCTGTAGGAGTTCTTTGGTAGAGTTTTTGGGGTCACTTATGTACTCTATCATATCATCTGCAAATAACAAAAGTTTGACTTCTTTCTTTCCAATTTGAATCTTCTTGATCTTTTTATGTTGTCTTATTGCTATTGCTAGAACTTCAAGCACTATGTTGAAGACATATGGTGAGAGTGGACGGCCTTGTTTTGTTCCTAATTTTAGTGGATTGGCTTTGAGTTTCTCTCCATTTAATTTGATGGTGGCTGTTGGCTTGCTGTAGATTGCTTTTATTATATTTAGGAATGAAACTTGTATCCCTAATCTCTCCAAGATCTTTATCATAAAGTGATGCTGAATTTTGTCAAATGCTTTTTCAGCATCTAATGAAATGACATATGTTTTTTTCTTTCAGTTTATTTATATGATGGATTACATTGATAGATTTGCATATGTTGGACCCAGCCCTGCATCTCTGGGATGAAGCCTACTTGATCATAATGGATAATTTTTTGGATGTGTTCCTGGATTCGGTTGGCCAGTATTTTATTGAGAATTTTTGCATCGATGCTCATGAGTGAGATTGGTCTATAATTCTCTTTCTTGGTCGAGTCTTTGTATGGTTTTGGTATCAGGGTAACTGTAGCTTCATAAAAGGAATTTGGCAATGACTCTTCTGTTTCTATTTTGTGAAATACATAAAGGAGTATAGGTATTAGTTCTTCTTGGAAGTTATGGTAGAGTTCTGCATTGAAACCATCTGGTCCAGGCCTTTCTTTGGTAGGGAAGTTTCTGATGACAGTTTCTAATTCCTTGCAACTTACAGGTCTATTTAAATTGTTCACCTGGTCTTGATTTAATTTTGGTATATGGTACTTATCTAAAAAATGCCAATTTCTTCCACGTTTTCCCATTTTGTGGCATACAGGCTTTTGTAGTAAGATCTAATGATTCTCTCATTTTCCTCTGTGTCTCTGGTTATGTCCCCCTTTTTATTTCTGATCTTGTTAATTTGCATATTCTCTCTCTGCTGTTCGATTAGTTTGGATAGGGGTTTGTCAATCTTGTTGATTTTCTCAAAGAACCAGCTCTTTGTTTCATTGATTCTTTGGATTGTTTTCTGTGTTTCTATTTTGTTGATTTCAGCCCTCATTTTGATTATTTCCAGTTTTCTACTCCTCCTGGGTGAGTCTACCTCTTTTTTTTCTAGAGATTTCAAGTGTACCCTTACGTCTCAAAAGTGAGCTTTCTCCATTTTCTTTATGTGGGCACTTAGTGCTATAAAATTTCCTCTTAGCACTTTTCATAGTGTCCCATAGATTTGAGTATGTTGTGTCTTCATTTTTATTGAATTTAAGGAAGACTTTAATTTCTTTCTTTATTTCTTCCTTAACTCAGAGGTGGTTCAGTAGTTGACTGTTCAGTTTCCATGAGTTTGTAGGATTTCTGGGGGTAGAATTTTTGTTAAATTCTAACTTTACTCCATGGTGATCCGATAAGACACAGGTGGTTACTACAATTTTTTTTTTTGTATCTGTGGATGTTTGCTTTGTTACCAAGTTTGTGATCAATTTTAGAGACGGTTCTATACGATGCTGAGAAGAATGTATATTATTTCCTATTTGGGTGGAATATTTTATAGATGTTTGTTAAGTCCTTTCGATTCATTACATCTGTTAGTTCTCTTATTTCTCTGTTAAATTTCTCTTTGGTTGACATGTCCAACGGTGAGAGAGGATTGTTGAAATCTCCTACTATTAGTATGTGAGATTTGATGTGTGATTTGAGTTCTAGTAATGTTTCTTTTACATATGTGGGTGCTTTTATATTAGGAGCAAAGATATTCAGGATTGAGACTTCATCTTCATGTATTGTTCCTGTTATGAGTATGAAGTGTCCTTCTCCATCTCTTCTGATTGATTTTAGTTTGAAATCAATTTTGTTAGAAATTAGGATAGCTACACCTACTTGCTTCTTAGGTCTGTTTAACTGAAAAACCTTTTCCCAACCCTTTACTCCGAGGTAGTGTCTGTCTTTGAGGTTGAGGTGTGTTTCTTGTTTCAAGAATGACCGGTGTCCTTGTGTCTCTCTCAATGTGCATGTTTTTTTAAATCTCCAGCCTAATTCCAGTATTGTGAACATTCCCATAGGGCAGGCACCACACTACAGTCATATGGTACTATAGTACCATAATACACAAAGTACAGGCACTACAGGACCATAGTACATGTAGTAGTATGGACTTTAAAACAATATAAATATCACAATATAAAACATTTTGCACACTATAAAAGTCCCACAGTCTTCATAAATTCAAACTCTTTAAAATTCATTCTCTTAAAAAACCCAAAGTCTCATTTAAAATCTAAAGTATCCTTAAAAATTCAGTCTTTTCACTGTGGGATCCCATAAAATAAAAATAAGTGAATACTTTCCTTCCTTGAAGAGGGAAGAACCAGGGCACAATAACAACCTGGACAAAGCAAAACCCAACTGCAACAGTTTAAATCACTCAGTGTGCAAAGTCTGGGATCCACTCACAATCTTCTGGGCTCCCCCAAAGCACTCTAGCCACTTCTCTGACTCCAGCCTTTGTATCACACATTGATTTGTCCTTTAGACTCGGGCTGGCTCCACTCTGCACCTGCTGAGCTATCTCTTTGGTTTCAACATTTTTTTCTTATTTTTTGAGACATGATTTCACTATTTCCAGCTGGCCTCAAACTCTTAAGAGTTCTACCCCCCTCTGCCTCTCAGGTACTAAGATTAAAGGTATGTATTATTTTGCCCTAGCCAGAATAAAGAAACAAGATCCATTTTTTTTGATTTATGTATATCTGTGTTTGTGTGAGGATGTGTCACATATGTGAAGATTCCTTAGGAAACATTTGTTTTCCCACAGTTAGGTATAGAAACCCTATTTATGAGTTTTGAATAGCCCTCTACCTACAGAAGACCCGACGGAGAGCATATTTCATGTCCTTGTTACGGAGGCTATAGATGAAAGGGTTTAAAGCTGGTGTCACCACAGAGTATATCAGTGTGATAATTTTATGCATAGCAACTGAGCTGCCAGATGTGGGACTCACATACATCACCATTATGGTTCCATAGAACAGAGACACTACCAGCAGGTGGGATCCACAGGTCGAGAAGGCCTTTTGTCGTCCTTCTGAAGAGGGAACCTGAAGAACAGCTCTGAGCACCAGGGTATAGGATCCAAGGATGTACAAACTTGTGAGGACAATGATAACAGCACTTATAGAATAGAATACGTGCCTTATGACGGGTGTGGGTGTACAGGACAGTGCCATCAGTGGGTCCACATCACACAGGAAATGATCGATGATGTTGGGACCACAGAAGGACAACTGAGAAATGAAAGAAATGGGAATCACATATAGAAAAAACCCAATGATCCAACAGAGGGAAACCAGGGTACTGCAGAATTTCCTAGTCATGATGCAAGGATAATGCAGTGGGTAGCAGATGGCTAGATATCGATCGTATGCCATGGCACAGAGGAAGAAACATTCTGTTGTGCCCAGGGAAAAGAAGAAGTAGAACTGAGTAAAGCAGCCAGAGAAGGACATAATCTTAGTTTTGGAAAGAAAGTTGACCAGCATGTTGGGGACTGTGCAGTTCACGTACCAGATTTCTAGGAAGGAGAAGTTGGCCAGGAACATATACATAGGGGTGTGGAGTTGGTGGTTCCACCTCACTGCACAAATGATGGCCATATTTCCGGTCAACGTTATCATGTAGACCAGCAGGATCAGTGAGAAAAGTGTGATTTGAATCTTCCAGGGACCAGGAAAGCCCAGCAAGACAAAATATGTCACTATGGATGCCTGTGACTGATTCATGAGCAGCAGCCTGTGGGGAGAAGATAGATAATGAGGAGTTTCTTTGTTGGTGAAAAATCTGGAAGCTTTTCTGGGACTAAGGGTTTGACTCATGAAGGCAAATATATTGGATATTTAAAAATAAGCCTTGAACTTATCCTATCCTATTTCTGAGTGTGTCCTTCAGCTTCCAAGATGAATTCTAAGCTTTGTGAGTTTTCTGTGGCAGTAGAAGAAGATCAACTAAATTTAATCTTAGTTACTTTAGTGGTATATCACATTCTTAGCAAAAACTTTGGGATTGATCCCAGCACCAGAGATATAGGTACAAACGATCAAATAAGAATATTTAAACAATGGTAAAAACATTTGATTTATGTTGGCTTGGTTCTCACTGAACGCTGTTCAGAGGCAACCAAAGTGCCATTGCCTCTCAATGTGAGGACTGCACGCCATTGTTGTCAGTAGAGTTTGTATCTTTGAAGGCTTCATAACGATGTTATTGTAAGTAGAGTTTGTATCTTTGAAGGCTTCATAACGACGTTATTGTAAGTAGAGTTTGTATTATTTGAAGCCTTCATAACGACATTTTTGTCAGTAGAGTTTGTATTATTTGAAGGCTTCATAACGATGTTTTTGTCAGTAGAGTTTGTATCTTTGAAGGCTTTATAACGACGTTATTGTAAGTAGAGTTTGTATTATTTGAAGCCTTCAGACAACATTACTCAGTATTTTTGAAGCTCCTTCCATAGGAGACTTTATTTTTTAGTATGTAATAGTAACAGGAGAAAGAAGTCATAATCATAAATAATTTTTATGCAGTTTGTTTTTCTATTTAAATATATTTGTATTATAATAATTAATTTTTAATTTTATAAGTGATTCTTTGGCTTTAGCATTAAAAATTTCGTATTATTATTCTATTTTATTCTACATGGCAATTTATCATGCTTCTTTATACATTTAACGTGTTGTATTGCTGGGTAGTGGTGGCACACACCTTTTATCTCAGCACTCAAGAATGTGGAGGCTGGTAGATCTCTCTGAGTTTGAGACCAGCCTGGTCTACAGATTGAGTTCCAGGACAGCCAAAGCTACATAGAGAAATCTTGTTGTAAAAAAAATCTAAAAATTATCTGTATTAAAAATGGACATAATGTCTGAGTGTGTATGGGAACATTTATGAGATTTTCCCCTAAGGCACTTCTCATTAGTTTCAGATCTTCCCTTAAAGATCATTATTCAGAGCCTAACTTAGTTCACTTAAAATATGTCCAATAACAAAAAGTTAAAAATAGTTATTTCTAAATAAAATTTACTGACATTCCAAAAATTTTCCCACTCTCCAGAACATAGTAATCACAGATATGTTTGCCTTCTTTTTTATAAGCACATGCTGATTGTACTGAACAGCAGGGTTATTATTCTCTGGCAATACTCAGGCTATTACAGCTCTGTGAATTTCACTTCCCTTTTCAGTTCATCCTCCTTTTAGTTTTCTTCATCTTCTGTCACAGTTTCCAAGGAAAAATAGTTTTAAGGCTCAAGCTGAGGATGAGGTAAATGTGAGGATATAGCAAAGTATTTGTCTAGCATGTGTGAGACCCTGGCTTTCATTACCTGTGCTATACAAATAAAAGCAAAAAAAAAAAAAAAAAAAAAAAAAAAGAAAAAAAAAAAAAAAAAAAAAACCAC